>NW_025149683.1:0-1354 GCF_004010195.1 Chiloscyllium plagiosum | reverse complement strand
TCTGAGCTTCCCAGTGTGCTGCCATTCTTTGAGTCCTCCCCTGCCTGGTTCCATTTCCCAAAGTGCATCACCCCATATTTATCAGGGTTACATTCCATCTGCCATTGATGTGCCCAGTGGCATATATTCTTCCCAATATCTCTCGCTTTAATTTTTCTTATGAACTTACAGGGTGAGTTCTTTAGAAAAAGCTCAGGAATATCCAACTATCCGTTATACATTGGTTCATCATTGCCTATGTCCACAAGAATAATCCTCAAACCATTCCAAAAATATGTTTGCCACGTCTGGTTTTCCTTTCATCGGTACATTCTCACACTCCCCAGTTATGCTATTACCTTCTAAATATCGAATAGCATGTTCTTTGTAATCGAGTCCAACACACACCTGACTGCGGGTGACAAGATAACTGGTCTGGAGTTCACCACTCTCCATCTTCATCCTTTCTTGAACTGTTGGATAATATTTATAACCTTTGCCTGATCCAGATTGGCTACATGCCTTTCGGGAATGTGTCGGAAAATAAAGTGAAAATCCTCGATGCAATCAATATGTCTATTGCTGCTTCCTCTGAAATTCTTGTATCAAGTACATCTAGTCTGTCAGATTTTTAAATATTCGATCCAGCTTTCTTTACAAAGATAACAATGATCTTCGGCTTTACTTACACAAGTCCCATGGTCACTTGGTATTTCTGGAAGATTTTCTGGACATTCTTCCATGAAGATAGACGCAAAGAAACTGTTTCTTTTCTCTGCGATTTCTCTGTTCTCTGCAGTAAATTATCCTGAACGCACACCAACTGTTCCACATTTGACCTTGTTTTTATTTTTTTTTCAAGCAGTATAGACGCTTTTTAGCAGTCTTTATGTTTTTCTTTCGTTTGCACGCTTTTTCTCATTTTGATTTTTTTCTCAGAATCTTGGTCATCCTTTGCTGGGTCCTACATTTCTCTGAATCCACTGGCTTACTGCAACACTTGGCATTTTTCTAAGCTACCTCCTTTTATCTAATAGGTAGATGAAGGTGGGGTTGAAAGTGGTAGTCGGAGAGGAGGATGGACCAGATTGATAGGGAGGAAGGTGGACACATAGGAACATTCAAAAGAGCGGTGCTAACTTGGAAGTTTGGAGTAGGATAAGGTGGGATTAGAGGAAATGGAGAAATCCACTATGACCCCCTGTGTTTGGAAGGTCCCAAGACAGAAGATGAGGCTTTCTTCCTCCAGGCTTCTGGTGGCTTGGGTTTGGCGATAGAGCAGGCCCAATGCCCTTATGTCCTTGGCAGTTTGGGAAGGGGATTTAAAGTGCTCAGCCAAAAAGCGATGGAGTTGTTCAGTCTGGCTGTCCCAGAG
>NW_025149682.1:0-1354 GCF_004010195.1 Chiloscyllium plagiosum | reverse complement strand
AAAATGTTTTTCATATTGTTCAAGATGGAGAGTTGAGGCACCACTGGAACATACAGACCAGTGAACCATGCTTCACTTGTGGGTAGAGTGTTGGAAAGGGTTATAAGTGATTGATTTATAATCATCGAGAAAGGCAGAAGTTGATTGGAGACGTGGAACACGGTTTTGTGTTGCGTGTATGGTATCTCAAAAACCTTATTGAATTCTTTCAGAAGGCGAACAACCAATGTATAAGCGTGAAGTTTTTGATTCCAAGCAGTTGTTCTAAACAATTCTTCAACGGAGGCTATTTAACAAAAAATAAGAGGCATGGGATTGAGGGTGATTTGGGGTGTGCATCAGAATTCGGCTAGCTGAAAGAAGACAGAGGTTTGTGGTTAATGGAAGGTGAACATCCTTGAGTTCAGTTACTTGCAGTGTAATGAATGGATCTGTTTTCGGCCACTCCATTGTGTCATCTTTCTACAGGACCTGGATGACAGCGTAGAAGAATTGGATAGTAAAATTGTCAATGACACTAAAGTTGGTGGAGTGGTGGGCAGCCAAAAAAACGATGTTGCAGGTTACAATGTGACATAGACACGCTACAGAGGAGGTGAGAAATCGAGTTTACAGTGGAAACGTGTGAGGCGATTCACTTTGGAAAGAGCAACAAGAATACTGAGTGGTGGGCTAGATGAAAGATTCTTGATAGTTCAAATAAAAAGAGAAATGTTGGTGTCCATGGGCATAGATCTCTGAAAATTGCCACTCAGGTTGATAGGGCTGTTAAGAAAGCATATGCAGTACTGGCTTTTCTTGGTAGAGGAGTTTATGTTCACAGCCATGACGTTATGTTTCAGCGAAATAAAATTCTTGTGCGGTCATACTTGGCGTATTGTGTGCAGTTCTGGTAACTGCATTACAGTAAGGACGCGGGAACTGTGCAACATTAGTAGACCCGCTAAATTTAAGGGCATTAAAACAATCATTTAGTAAACAGATGGATGAAAATTGAATAGTGTCGGCTGAATAGGCTTCAGCTCAGTTTCACAGGTCGTGGAAACATCGAGGGCTGAAAGGCCTGTCATGTGCTGAAATGTTCTCTGTTCTTTGTTCAATGATTGCATTTATACCCAAATTAAAGGAAGGAAAATCAACAATCTAATGAAACTGAACTACAAAGAGTTAAGTGTACATGTTTAAGACTTCTTATCATTTATGGGAGGTTTCGTTAGAGTACAGATGGCTAAGATGCTTGAATGAAACATACAATATAGGCATTTCCTGAAGCTAAGTGTTTGAAAATTGAATAATTTGCCTCAGAGTGAAGGGAGAATATGATGCACACCTGGAGAGGAGATAAACAAGCACT
>NW_025149681.1:0-1354 GCF_004010195.1 Chiloscyllium plagiosum | reverse complement strand
CCAGATGCCTTTTAAATATTGCAATTGTACCAGCCTCTACCACTCCCTCTGAGAAGTCCATTCCACACACGCACCCTCTGCTTGAAAACGTTGCCCCTTAAGTCTCTTTTATATCTTTTCCCTCTCACCTTAAACCTATGCCCTCTAGTTCTAGGCTCCCCCACCCCAGGGAAAAGGCATTGTCTATTTATCCTATCCATGCCCCTCATGACTTTATAAACCTCTGCAGGTCACCCCCTAGCCTCTGACGCTCTAGGGAAAATAGGCGTAGGCTATTTGGTCCCTTCTTTACTATCCTATCGACCTACGACTCCACTTTCAAGGAACTATGACCCTGCATGCGAAGGTCTGCTTGTTCAGCAACACTCCCTAGGACCATACCATTAAGTGTATAAGTCCTGCTAAGATTTGCTTTCCCAAAATGCAGCACCTCACATTTATCTAAATTAAACTCCATCTGCCACTTCTTAGCCCATTGGCCCATCTGGTCAAGATCCCATTGTAATCTGAGGAAACCTTCTTCGCTGTCCTCTACACCTCCAATTTTGTTGTCAACTGCAAACGTCCTAACTATACCTCTTATGTTCACATCCACATTATTTATATAAATGATGAAAAGTTGTGAACCCAGCACCAATCCTTGTGGCACACCACTGGTCACAGGCCTCCAGACTGAAAAACAACCCTCCACTGCCACCCTCTGTCTTCTACCTTTGAGCCATTTCTGTATCCAAATGGCTAGTTCTCCTTGTATTCCATGTATCAAACCTTGCTCATCAGTCTCCCATGGGGAACCTTGACGAATATCTTACTGACGTTCATATACATCACGTCTACCGCTCTACCCTCATCAATCCTCTTTTATACTTTTTCAAAAAAACTCAATCAAGTTTGTGAGACATGATTTTCCACTCACAAAGCCATGTTGACTGTTATAAATCAGTCCTTGCCTTTCCAAGAGATCTCACAATCACTTCCTTAGCTTCCCAGAGAGTTCTAGGGTACACCTGATCAGGTCCTATGGATTATGCACTTTTATGTGTTTCAAGGCATTCAGCACTTCCTTCTCTGTAATATGGACATTTTTCAAGATGTTACCATCTAATTTCCAACATTCTATATCTTCCATGTCCTTTTCCACAGTAAACACTGATGCAAAATAATCATTTAGTATCTCCCCTATCCCCTGCGGCCCCACACAAAGGCTGGCTTGCTGATCTTTGAGGGCCCCTACTCTCTCCCTTGTTACCCTATTGTCCCAATGTATCTGTAAAAATCTTTTGGATTTTCCTTAGCTCTATTTGCCAAAGCTATCTCATGTCCCCTTTTAAGTATTTTCCTCTTAAGTATACTC
>NW_025149680.1:0-1354 GCF_004010195.1 Chiloscyllium plagiosum | reverse complement strand
ACTCAGGGACAGTACAGGCTGGGGGACAGGGGAAGGCTCCCTCTACACTGCTCCCCCCACCACCGCCATCAGAGACTCAGGGACAGCACGGGGTGAGGGACAGGGGAAGGCTCCCTCTACACTGCTCCCCCCACCACCGCCATCAGAGACTCAGGGACAGCACGGGGTGAGGGACAGGCTTCCTCTACACTGCTCCCCCCACCACCGCCATCAGAGACTCAGGGACAGCACGGGGTGAGGGACGGGGAAGGCTCCCTCTACACTGCTCACTCCCCCTCCATCAGACATTCAGGGACAGCACAGGGTTCGGGACAGGGGAAGGCTCCCTCTACACTGCTCACCCCTCCATTGGACACTCAGGGACAGCATGGGGATCGGGATAGGGGAAGGCTCCCTCTACACTGCTCACCCCTCCATCGGAGACTCAGGGACAGCACGGGGATCGGGACAGGGGAAGGCTCCCTCTACACTGCTCACCCCTCCACCCCCCACCCCCTCCATCGGAGATTCAGGGACAGCACGGGGTTCGGGACAGGGGAAGACACCCTCCACACTGCTCACCCCTCCATCGGAGACTCAGGGACGGGACAGGGGAAGGCTTCCTCTACACCGCACCCCCCTCCATTGGACACTCAGGGACAGCACGGGGTGAGGGACAGGGGAAGACTCTCTCTACACTGCTCACCCCTCCATCGGAGACTCAGGGACGGGACAGCGGAAGGCTCCCTCTACACCGCACCCCCCTCCATTGGACACTCAGGGACAGCACGGGGTTCAGGACAGGGGAAGGCTCCCTCTACACTGCTTCCCCCCCGCCCCCCGATTGGACACTCGGAGTTTTGATACAGGGTGGTGTGGGATTCCAATGGGACTTTCCGAAGGGAGCGCTGGTCTCAGGACTCAGATATCGGCACATGTCAAACCAGACAGGCACCGAGCTCCGTGGTGGGGGAGCTCTTGCTGTGAGCAGGAAACAGACGAAACCCACACCAGTGTTGGAGAAGGGGGTCAGCGAGTGGCTGTTAGTTACCGTGCGGATTTCGATCGGCTGTGGGGGGAGGGAGATTTGGATTGAGTACAACGCTGTTGCACGACCCCCACCAGCAACGACTCCCAGAGAGACCAGCAGCAATTTGTACCTGGTTTCAGAGCTGCAAAGCTGAGGTGAGGGTCCTCAGGGGGATGTGCCCTCCTCTTCTTCCTCCAGCGACGAGCGGGGTAGGTGTACAGCTGGCCAGGGGCCATTCCTGCAGCACAGCAAACGGAAAACATTTCTGTACATACCACCCAGCAATTAGTACGATGGCCCAGAGCAGGAACCCTGAGCAGCTCCCTGTTACACACACACACCCCT
>NW_025149679.1:0-1354 GCF_004010195.1 Chiloscyllium plagiosum | reverse complement strand
GCATGTTCAGGATCGCAACTTGTAACGAGCAATATGCCACAGGATCAGGGCTGGGGCCAAAATTATTTACAATATGGATATGAATTACTTGGAAACATGAAGTGAATGTACTATTGCCAAGACTGCAGTAGAGACAGTTTATTGGAATGCAGGTGGTGAGGATGACATGGAGAGGGATATCGACAGGTTAAGCAAATGAGCAAACCCTTGGCAGATGGAATAGAATGTGGGAAAATGAGGTTGTGCACTTTGCCAGCAGGAAATGTGCTGAATGTTAAATGGAGAAAGTTGCTGAATAGGAGGATTTGGAAGCATCTATGAACTCTTCATCTAAGTTCAGTGAGTAATAGGAAGGCAAAAGGGAGATTGGCATTTAAACAGAGTATAAAAGTGGGGAGGTTATAGTGAACCTCCGCCTGGAGGTTTTGATTGAAAGTGCAGTGAAGATTCAACCAGCTGACAGTGGATCTGAATCACATGTAGATCAGACCAGTTTCGGACAGCAGGAAACCAGATAAGTTTTTAAAACAAACCACAACGATTTCATCATTAGACTCTTAATTCCAGATTTATATTGAATTCAGATTCCACCATCTGCCGTAGCAGGTTTTGAACCCAAGTCCCCAGAACATTTACTGGCTGAATAGTCTGGTGACAATAAAGTCGGCCATCGCCTCCCCTGGACACATTGGCATATTGTGTTTAGAGGTAACAAAGGAGCGAGAGGTTGCAGCAGCTGCTACGTTGTTGATATTACACAAGGGAACATCAGCACTCTCAGTAATGGCACACACTGAAGTCAGTGTCCTGTATCAGAGGTAAGGGCTCGGGAACCATAAAAAATAGGAACAGGAATACGCCATTCAGCCCCTTGAGCCTGCTCCTCCATTCAGTAGGATCGTGGCTGATCTGACATTCCCCACATCCACTTCCCTGCCCTTTTCCTGTAACTGTTCATCCCCCGGCTGTTCACGAATCTATCGATCCTTGTTTTAAATGTGACAAGAAGGATGTCAACAGAGTTACTGGGGTTGGAGGGGGTGTCAGGTCGAACTTGGGAATTAAAACAATGGCTTCACCCTTCACAATATTTAACTAAGGGAATGTTTATGGCTATCCAATGCTAGAAATTGGGCAGGCATTCAGATGAAAGTATTGGTAAATTATAAATGACAGAGGAGTCGGGAGAGAAGTGGTGTTCAGGCACAGTTGGATATCATCAGTATAGATGCCAACACCAGCAGCTACGGTTAAATAACTAAGAACGGAAGACGCTAAAAGCAGACCCTCCCAGAGCATACATCGATATTGGAGAGGGTCGGTACTGTCATTAACTCTGATCGAGGCTGTCCGC
>NW_025149678.1:0-1354 GCF_004010195.1 Chiloscyllium plagiosum | reverse complement strand
AGGTTTTATGATTTACACATGAAAGAAGTGAAACAATCATGGCATTCAAACAGATGAAATACTTCACAGACAATCAATTTTTCAATGTATAATTTCAGTTACATCACACCGTAAATTTTTGCTATAAGTTCTGTGTGTTAGGATTGAGCCCTTCACTACCACCTGATGAAGGAGCGATGCTTCAAGTCATCTAAAAGACATGACATGTTTAGGCAACTAATACAAACCAATTTCACAGAAATATCATAAATTCATCGAGTCATAATCATATGAATGAAGGTCATTCAGCCTGAGTCCACTGCTGGTTCTCAGTAGAGCAATCAAACCTGATCCTTTGCTACTCCATTGGTTCACTCCAAATCGTAGAATCCTAATAGTGTAGTAACAGGTCATTCAGCCCATTGAGAGTGCACCAACCATTCAAAGACCTTCCCACCCAGACCAGCCCCCACCCAATCCCCATTACCCCACATTTTCTATCGTTAATCCACCTAACCTGCACAACTTTTGACTGTGGGTGGAAACCAGAGCACCTGAATGAAATCCATGCAAACATAGAATGAATGTGCAAACTCCACACAGTCACCCAAAGCTGGAATCAAACCTAGGTCCTTTGCGCTGTGAGACAGAAATGCTAACCACTGAGTCATTGTGCCTTTCTAAATGGTCACCCAAGTTCCTCCTGAAATCATTGGTCGTCTACATTTTCACCAGTCTCAGAGGCAGGGAGTTCTACACTGACACCTCACTTTGTGTAAAGCAGTTCTTCCTTGCTTTCTTTCAAACATCAAATGTCCCTAGACTTTTATCTCTCCTGCAGGAAGACTCAACATGGGGAATTTCATTGTTTACCATTCTTCAGTCTTAGAAACAGCCATTTACCAAAATTATCTTCTATTCCATGAGCTTCCATTTTGCTCACTTTCCCTTTATGTGTTATTTTGAGAATGCTTTCTTGAATTTCACAGAGACAACATCCATTGTATTTGTTATCAGGGCAGATGGTGGTAGAGTGGTCGCATCACTAGATTAGTAATTGAGAACCTCAAGCTAATATTCTCGGGGCCTTGATTGGAAACCTACTATACCACATCGAGAAGTTTCATTTGAATAAAAACAAAAATTTGGAATTGAAAATCTAGATTACTGGCCATGATGTACAAAGTTAAAAATCACACAACACCAGGTTATAGTCCAACAGGTTTAATTGGAAGCACACTAGCTTTTGGAGCATCGCTCCTTCATCAGGTGATAGCGGAGGGCTCAATCCTAACACACAGAATTTATAGCAAAAATTTACGGTGTGATGTAACTAAAATTGTACATTGAAAAATTGATTGTCTGTGAAGTATTT
>NW_025149677.1:0-1354 GCF_004010195.1 Chiloscyllium plagiosum | reverse complement strand
AATCGCAATCACAGAAACAACAACCCTGACATAGTCACAATCAAAGAAACAACAGCCTGACACAATCACAATCACAGAACCAACAGCCTGACATCGTCACAATCACAGAAAATAAAACACTGATATAAGCACAATCAGAGATACAACAACCCTAACATCGTCGCAATCACAGACACAACCGCCTGACATAGTTACAATCATAGAAACAACATCCTGACATAGTCACAATCACAGAGACAACAACCCTGACACAACCCAATCACAGAAACAAAAGCCTGACATCGTCACACTCACAGGCATAACAGCCTGACATAGTTACAATCACAGAAACAACAGCCTTACATAGTCACTATGACAGAAACGACAACACTGACACAGTCACAATCGCAGAAACAACAGACTGACATCGTCACAATCACAGAAATATCAACCCTGACACAGTCACAATCACAGAAACAACAGCCTGACATAGGCACAATCACAGATACAACAACGCTAACGTAGTCACAATCACAGAAACAACCGGCTGATATAGTCACAAACAGAGAAACAACAGCCTAACATAGTCACAATCACAGAAGCAACTGCCTGACATCGTCACAATCACTGAAAAAACAACCCTGACACAGTCAAAATCACAGAAACAACAGCCTGTCATAGTCACAATCACAGAAACAACAACCTGACACCGTCACAATGACAGAAACAACAGTCTGTCATAGTCACAGTCAGCAAAACAACAGCCAGAAAAAATCACAATCACATACACAACAGCCTGTCATAATCACAATCACAGACACAACAGCCTGACATAGTCACAATCACAGAAACAACAACCCAGACACAATTGCAATCACAGAAACAACAACCCTAACATAATCACAATCAGAGAAACAACAACCCTGACATAGTCACAATCACAGAAACAACAGCCTGACATAGTCACAATCACAGAAACAACAACCCTGACACAGTCACAATCACTGAAACAACAGCCTGTTATAGTCACAATCACAGAAACAACAGCCTGACATAGACACAATCACAGAAACAGCGACTCTGACATCGTCACAATCACAGAAACAACAGCCTGACATAGTCACAATCAGAGAAACGACAATCCTAACATCGTCACAATCACAGAAACAACAGCCTGACATAGCCACAATCAAATAAAAAGTAGCCTGACATAGTCACAATCAAATGAAAAGTAGCCTGACATAGTCACAATCACCAATACAACAATCTGTCATAATTACAATCACAGGCACAACAGCCTGACATAGACACAATCACAGAAACAAAAGCCTGACATCGTCAAAATCACAGAAAATACAACACTGATATAAGCACA
>NW_025149676.1:0-1354 GCF_004010195.1 Chiloscyllium plagiosum | reverse complement strand
TGCTAGAAAACCAAAATAAAGACAGAAATTTCTAAAGAAACTCAGCAGGTCTGGCAGCTCCTGTGGTGAGAAGGCAAGGTTAACCTTTCGCATCCAGAGACCCCGCCCCCCCTTCGCCAAATTGTTTTCATGTTTTTGGCACAAGAGCTCACACCTGTTGAGATAAACAGTGATTATGTTGGCTTGACTCCTGTTGGAAAAAGAATTCTTAGCAGAGGTACTGGATGGTCTGAGATAGCAATTGAAGACCAACTGAAGAGCTATCACCATCTGATGCAAGTGTTGGATTCAGCGGAACTCCCACCGTACTGAACAATCAAATTCAGCTCCAGCACTGGTTTAATATAAAGTAAAACAACCTAAGCCTAATCTCATCAAATATGCTTCGAAAATGATTCATTCTGGATTAGTTATAAATGATATTGTCATAACAGCAAGTCAAAAGCTGGGATTTATTTGAGCACTTACTCCATTAACCCCAACTAGCGATGCCCAAAAGCTTGTGAACAAATATTGATCTGGAAAAAGCTGCTAACCACCAAATTTCTGTTTAATATCTAAGAGACACAAGTCAGGACAGCGATTGAATAGATTTCATTGGCCTCTGTGAGTGGAATTCCAACAAACACCCAGATATGTCAATCTGCTTTCTTGCACTGAAGTAACCTGGTAAGAGATTGTGTTACATACCTCTCTAACAGGTTGTGAGTGAACACAGGCCCCCCGGCACAGAATCAGGGACTCTACTACAACATCACAACAGACCTGAACACAATGAGCTTGACACTATCACGGAGAACACAGCCCACATGTTTTGACAGTACATAAACCATGTTAGTTATTATCACCTTCCAACAACCAGGGATTGTTCCAGAATGTTTGTACAATGAAAGTAACATTTCAACATTTATCCAAGAATGCTTTGACAGCAGCTCCAAATTGTTCAAACTCTATGGGAACTACAGAGGAATAAATCTAGGAATTGCATTGCCATCAATTCACTGTCACTGGATTCCATCCTAGAACTCCCTTCCTCTTTCCCCAGTGAATGTTGCTGCACCAGACGGTCTATTTAGTTTGGAAAAGATTAAAATGTTTTGAAGTGTAATATGACCGTTGCCAGTGACATTAAAAGCTGATAATAGGTTTTCAAATAATAAGATGCAAAAAATTCTGATTCTACATTGTGCCACGGAATATGTCCTGAATAACTGAGGCACAAAGAAAATATGCAGCAAATATCTCTTGTTGCCAACAACCAATTTCAAAACTCTTGCTATCTGCCTTTTGTTCCTGAAACGTTCGTTCTGATTGGAACAATTTAGTCAGGGCTCTCAATTCTGAGGCACCTAAT
>NW_025149675.1:0-1354 GCF_004010195.1 Chiloscyllium plagiosum | reverse complement strand
CGCCGAAGCCAAGTCCACCCATGCCCCTACATTTACCCCTTTAACCTAACACTAGGGGCAATTTAGCGTGGCCAATTCACCCTGACCCTGCACATCTTTGTGACTGTGGGAGCAATCCCACGCAGACACGGGGGGAGAACGTGCAAACTCCACACAGTCAGTCGCCCCGAGGCGGGAATTGAACCCGGGTCTCTGGCGCTGTGAGGCAGCAGTGCTAACCGCTGCGCCACCCTGCCGCCCACTACTTAATGCGGTGACTGTACGCCAAGTGCGGCCGTATCAGAGTTGTGTACAGCTGCTGCGTGAGCTCATGGCTCCGGAAAGGCGACCCCTCTCCCAATAAAAGCTAACGTAGTGTGTGCCTTCTTAACAACCCCGTCATCCTGGGAGGCAACTTTCAGGGATCTATGTGCGTGGGCACAGGGAACTCTCTGCTCACCTACACTGCCTAAAGCCTTGGCATTAGCCCGGTACTCTGCATTCCTGTTATTCACCGGGAATTTTACTGAATGAGGGGGTGGATTTTTTTTCCTGATGACCTGGGGGAGTCCAATACAAAGGAGGGGGGAGCTCACAGTCGAAAAGCTATGGGGTAGGACAGAGACGCGGAGGGGTGTGTTCAGCCAATGAGTGGGGATGCTGTGGAGTTCTCAGACACACAAAGCAGGGGGTCGGGGGGTGAGGGGGGGTTTGAGAAGGACTTGGATGCAGGTTTAAGGAGGAGGGGGGGGGGAAGATGAGAATTGACATGCCAAAACCGGATTGTACGGGGGGTGAGGGGGGTGGCTCGTGAAGCAGGCCGTGACGGCATCCACTCAGAGACCCTCCCATTTCTCACCCCATCCCCCCTTCGCAGTGTGTCCCAAGGTCTTGGTGGACATCGCCTTCCTCATTGACGGTTCTGGCAGCGTGGACGGGTGGGACTTCCGACGGATGAAGGACTTCATCAAGGCGATCATGAGGAAATTCCGGAACGCCGAGACGCAGGTGACGAGGAAGGCCGACCACGCTATGGAGCGCGTGTTCCCCACAACCCGGGGACGCGAAGCCCCTACCCGCCCGCTCAGTTGCGGAGGGGGGGCCCCCCAGACGTGGGCTCCCATCGCGTTCCAGCAATGTCAGGGACAAGGGGTGGGTGGTGTTGAAAGCATCTACCTTTTGTGCTTACAGATGGCGCTAGCTCAATTCAGCCACTACTCGCAGACAGAGTTCACCTTCAACAATTACAACCAAGCTTCGGACAAGGAAAGACTGGTCGATACAATTAGTCAAATCCAGGGAGGGACAAATACCCCAGATGGGATCAACTACGTCACGTAAGGACTGGTGCTGGGACGAAAATAACGCCCCCCCC
>NW_025149674.1:0-1354 GCF_004010195.1 Chiloscyllium plagiosum | reverse complement strand
AACACTGCCCCATCCAATCTACTTGATCTAAAGTGCTTCCAATCAATATTTGGTTTATAAGGTGGTGAGGCGTGAGGGGGCAGAAGGTGAAAGGTGGTTGGTGGCAGAAGCTTTCTTTATTATTACGGGGCTGATGGCCTTTCACAAGTTCTTTAAAATTATCGAAACACGGGAGCATGTAATCAGTGTCCCAAGAAGGTTCGCCATACACACCCTCAATGTTTGTCGTGCAGTAATCAACGTTTTCAATTTTACAAGATATTTTATTGGCCAGTTGCCATGGGACCACTCGAATACGTCGGAATTGAAAAGAAAAACATATTGAATCTCATCTGTCTCCTTCCAAATAATAATGGGAAGTGACCCTGCTGACACCAGGTTGTCTTCTACCTTACTTTTGCATCAAACGCTTTTCCCTTGGTGCTCCTGCGTTTTCTTCGAGTGGAAAAAATGAACGTGGGCCATCCATCTCAGCCGGGCATGATTTTCTTATCGGCTGGAGAAGTTTGTAATTTATTGACAACATTGTCACTTCCTCAATTCGAAAGTGTAAATCTTCAAAACGCGGAGAAATGAACAACAAGCACACAAAGATAGAAAAAACATTTGCAACATTCTCAAATTCTCAAAGTCAACTTTAGTGATTATCGTTCTACGGCAGTGAAATGTCAAATCCCAACTGGTCACGGCGTCTGTCCAAAACTTGGGTCAGCCTGTCGACTAGTTTAGGATCACGCAGACAACCACTTTTTACTGGAGGTTTGCTTGGAACCCGTAATTAAGTGATCTTGCCGACTACACTGGATTGTTTAATAAATTCTTCGGATTCAGAAATTATGCATTGATAAACTTTATTACAGTATATCATAAGGAGAACATCTTTCCTTAGTACTACCGTGTCCTATTCCAAAGCTTTCCAGATCGCCACTGATTTACATAGTACACCAAATTCCGAGCTGACAGTAACTCAGTCAAACACAGAACAACAAGATAGTCGCAACATGGCCTACCCTATGCAGAGTCCGGGATGAGCCTTGCCTGAGACTACATAAAAAATTATTCTTCCAAGACCTTGATGCAATTCATATCCCAGGTATAATGTATACCCTTTGGTAGTGTCTGCCTGAGGTGTAGTTTTGCTTGGAAGGTGGCTGCAGATGAAGAAGTCATGAATTATTTGAGGAAAGCAGTAGCTATGTGGGAAAATCAGAGTGTGCTCGTTTACCAGGCGAATCCCGGTGCAAGGTAATAACAATATCATGAGGAGAAAGTGAGGTCTGCAGATGCTGGAGATCAGAGCTGAAAATGTGTTGCTGGAAAAACGCAGCAGGTCAGGCAGCATCCAGGGATCAGG
>NW_025149673.1:0-1354 GCF_004010195.1 Chiloscyllium plagiosum | reverse complement strand
TTGATATCCATAGGCATGACGTGAAAGTGATGCCGTCCTTTGACGCTATGAAAGCTAAAATGTCCTTCACTGTTTCTGACAAAGAAACCTATCAATATCGTCTTCGGATGTCCAGTCTCGAGATATACGTTGCTTGTCCTAAACTTTTGAACACAATCTTAAAAAGTCGATAGCAGATATGCATTATTGTTTGTAACTGCATTGACTTTGCGACAGTACTCACATTACCATCGGATTTTCGCTCCATTACTATGGCTGAACTCCAGTCACTGAAACTCACTTGCATTATGCTGTCTTGGAAAATATATTCAAACACGGTTTGATCCTGTGCTTGCTGTGCTTGATTCTGTGAGGTGTTAAGCCTCCAAGGATGTTGCTTCATCTGAAGAACACCTCCCATACCTAACTCATACGTAATTACGTTTGAATGTCCTAACTTACTTCCACATGGCTCCCCACGTGATTATAATAACACTTTTCAGTCGTTTCGATTTTGTTCTTGATGGTAACTCCATCATATTTCCCAATTTTGACTACTTACTCATTGAAAAATTTCGTTTCAATAAGGTACAATTTAGAATCCTCTGAACTTGGTTATTCCCTCTTATTTGTAACCAATAAGACAGTTTTGTTTGGCTTTCCTTCCAAATAAAAATACATTTTGCGTTTATTCACATTATACACTTTGTGTGATTTCATTCTGTCTGCTGTCCTTATCAAATAGTTTACTTCAATTGATTTGCTTTTGCCAGGATAAGATTCATCCCTCACTGGAAGTAATAGTAACACTTCAACCCCAATGCACTGATTGCGAGTGTTGATTACTTACTTGTTTCTTGTTTCATTCCATGCTGTGATACGTTCAAATATTGTCTAGATAACGTGTGCGCTGCATTTCATCGTTCTTCAAAATCTGGTTTACAGTACAAAATGTGTGGTGTGTAACTTCTGAGTTGTCAATTTCTCCTTAATGAGTTTTAGGGATTCTCTCATAACATGCTCAAAACACATTCAAATGGCACGCATTTGGCCAATTCATTTGGTGAAACTCTGTTTGCGGAATGTGCACACGAATTCTATTTTCTCAATCATCTATCACTCTCGACTGTGAGCCGTCAGCCTGGTTTTTAATGTCTGATGTCACCTGTCTAGCGCTCCCTGCGATTCTGGATGTTAGACACTATATTTGTATTGTTTTATGCCTCTACTGGCCATAATTTCTTTGAATAGTTTCGAGTTGAACTGTGACCCTTGATCGGGTTTATCTCTGTGAGTCGCCCGTATCGAATAAATAAATCCCTTACTATCTTTTTAGCTGTACTATTGGAATGCCCTCTGGAAATCTAGTCAACAT
>NW_025149672.1:0-1354 GCF_004010195.1 Chiloscyllium plagiosum | reverse complement strand
GCTCTCCTCATTGACATGGGGACGCCACACAGGTATGTACATTACTGGAAATTCTGCTATATTGAGAAAACACGGATACATCTGTCACCTCTCTGCTGAGAGAGAAAGCATTCATCTCATCCACAATATATATCCTCTGTCACCGAATGGTGACATTGATATTGAGATATTGGGAGATGATCGATATGTCAACCACTCCAGCATGGAAAGTTCCAGATCATAGAAGCTGAATGAAACTGTGAACCTAACAGCCACTGGCAGCACCGTCCTCTCCCTGGTGTGAAGCTGCAGGTCGTGTTGAATGAGGCGACACCCCTCTGTGACTAGCTCCTTGTTCAGTCAGTGTCCCCTCACACTCTGCTCCTGGGTTAAGTGTAGCTTGAGGAGCTGTTCCTGGAAAACCCAGGGTGGATACAGCAGATCCCTTTCTCCACACACCCTCACTCCGTAGTTTCAGAGCTTCCCCTCTCTGCAGCCTCTGTTCGATTTGGTGTTCATGTTATGACCCAGATGCTGTAACTAAGTCCCCAGGCTCCATCCTGAATTGGATCACCAAATCCTCAGGTCTCCCTGAATGTCTGCAGCAGCACACAGCATAACGTCCAGCGCCTCCACTAACTTTTTAATGACAGGTGTCAGTCAGAATGTCCTCAGCCCCAAGTAGTATGGACATGGCCAGACCCCGTCAAAATATTTTAAGAAGGCAGCCTAGACCCTAACTTTTCCTATTTTAAACGTAGGTGCGAACTGTTTGTTCCAGATGTTGCAACTGGTCAACCCACTCAATCTTAAGCAAAATGCAATCCATTCAAAGGCTCCAATTAAAATACAATCAAAGAGAAGAACAATTGGGGAGAGCTTTTCTAGTGGAACACCTATGCAAACAATAGATACAGTGCCTTCTACTAATTAACTGCGCTAATACGGAACATCCCATAAACACACCCCCTGGTATAAAGGTAAATTCAAACACAGAATCTTATGTGCAGTTCTCAAATCCTGGAGGAAGAAACTTTAAGAGAGTTTTCAGAGTGAATAGCAGCTGGGATCATGTAGTGAAAATTCTAACCCTTCTGGAAACATAAGCAGCTTTTGAATGCTGCAGCTAAAAACAAAGCGAGAAGACCTGGTCTGGGAGAGCTGGCCACTGCCCTACCATTGTTACCAACGCTTTAGCAAAACCTAAACTCCTTCTCAGTTATTTACTTAAGCTGTTTTCAGGCGGCAGTTCGGCATCTCTGCCACTAAGAACTCTCTTAAAAAAATTCAAGAGAAAATAACCTTTTTAACTTGATAGCAGCGTCACAACTTTCCGTTGGAAAAAAAAAACCCACCAATATACAAAGATGGCCTC
>NW_025149671.1:0-1354 GCF_004010195.1 Chiloscyllium plagiosum | reverse complement strand
CCTTAATACTCACCCTCCAAGAGTGCGAAACTGTGTCAGCACCGATCCTTTGAGAGTGTGGCACTCCGTCAGCAATGACCCTCTCACAGAGCAGCACTCCGTCAGCGCTGAAACTCCCACAGTATGGTCTATCTGTAACCCTGCGCTGTTTCCCTTCCGGGCCTATTGTGGAAGTTTCATCACTCAAAGCCTTGGAGTAAGGTAAGGGCTGGTTTATCGATGCCCCACATCCCTCAGATGTGCTGCATGTCCAAACATGAACACAACCTGCTGCCTGTGAATGCAGTGAGTGGGTGGGGATTAGGTGCTGCAATCTCCTGAATAGTTTACGAAAAGTCACGGCTGTGGGAATAAATGATTCACATTGGAACACAGTGGGAGATTGACATTGAATCATCATTTTTTGTATAAAGCCAAGGCTCACTATTTCTCTTGCTCTCAATCATGGAACGGGTAATAAAATGTGTGTGCTTCATGTATTTACTAATATTAAGAGCATAATTAGCATGAAAACACCAATGTGGCTAATTATACGAAGGGTGTCAACTTCCCCAGCATGACTTGAAATGGTCATCATGGAACAAGGTTCACTAGACCTGAAACGTTAACTCTGTCTCTCTCTGTAGTAGCTCCCAGAACTGCTGAGTTTCTCCAGCACCTTCTGATTGTTTCAGATCTCCTTACTCCCCAGGTCTTTATTTTGTTGCAGACTATCCAGATCACATGATCCTAAGAGCTGTCTAATTTATTGCTTCACATTCCTCAGTTCCAACATGGACTGGTATTGGGAATTGAGAAGGTGTTTACTGGGAAAAGGTTTGCAGGGCCGATGGAAAAGGAAGAGTGTGAGGTACAGGACTAATTCATTGTTGTAAAGAGCCATCAGAGGCAGTATGGGTAGAATGGCCTTTATAAGTCCAATCCAATCCAATCTTTGTTCCACTCCAATCCAGTGGCGTCTCAGTTTGTGAAATTCCTGGGAGTTCACAGCAGTGAAACAAAGATTGGATTGGATTAGATTTATAAAGGCCGTTCTATTCATCGTGTCTCTGATGGCTCTTTACACCATCAAATTGGTCCTGTATCTCACCCCCTTCCTGGTACAGTGATCCCTTTCCTCAGAGACCAGTTGAACCAGCTGGGCAGCATGGTCTCAGGGTTTGAGGTTGTACAATCTGTTTGCTCAGTAGCAGGAAGCTCATATTAATTCTGTCCTGATGGTGTGGGAAATAATTAATATTCAACCACAAATATCTTGCTTCTTATCTCACCCACCCAGAACCCACCTGATCTTCAAGGGTGTGCTCCTGTCTTTCCAGAAACTTTGTACAGCAAAGGGATTGAATTGGGTTCG
>NW_025149670.1:0-1354 GCF_004010195.1 Chiloscyllium plagiosum | reverse complement strand
GCAGATGACACCAATATTGGAGTTGTAGTGAAAGGCGAAGAGGGTTACCTCAGATTAGAATAGGATCTGGACCAAATGGTCCAATGGGCTGAGAAGTGGAAGATGGAGTTTAATTCAGATAAATGTGATGTGCTGCATTTTCGGAAAGCAAATCTTCGCAGGACATAATGGTCAGGTACTGGGCAGTTTTGCTGAACAAAGAGATTTTGGAGTGGAAGTTCATAACTCTTTGAAAGTGGAGTCGCAGCTAGATAGGATAGTGAAGAAGGCGTTTGGTATGCATTCCTTTATTGGTCAGAGTATTGAGTACAGGAGTTGGGAAGTCGTGTTGCACTGTACAGGACATTGTTTAGGCCACTGTTGGAAACTTGCGGGCAATTCTGTTCTCCGTCCTATCGGAAAGATGTTGTGAAACTTGAAAGGATTCAGAAAAGATTTACAAGGATGTTGCCAGGGTTGGAGGACTTGAGTTATAAATAGAGGCTGAATAGGCTGGGGCTGTTTTCCCTAGAGCGTCGGAGACTGAGAGGTGATCTTACAGAGGCTTACAAAATTATGAGGGTCATGGATAGAGTAAATACGCATAGTCTTCTCGCTGGAGTCGGGGAGTCCAGAACGAGAGGGCATGGGTTTAGGGTCAGACGGGAAAGATATAGAAGAGACCTAAAGGGCAACTCTTTCATGCAGACGGTGGTACGTGTAAGGAATGAGTTGCCAGAGAAAATGCTGAAGGCTGGTACAATTGCAACATTTAAGAGGCATTTGGATGGGTATATGAATCAGAAGGGTTTGAAGGGATATGGGCCGGTTGCTGCCAAGTGTAACTAGCTTGGTTTGGCATATCTGGTTGGCATGGACGGGTCGGACCGACGGGTCTGTTTCAACGCTGTACATCTCTGTGACTCTATGACTCTTACTGTGAATACATGAGAGTAAATTCAGTACAATCACCCTCATTACCAATACTTTGTCAACTGTGAGAGTTTTGTCTGATCCCAGAGCTTCTGATATGGTTTGAGCTGCAGACCCTTGCATTTTATTTTAATGTTAAGAGTAACAAAATTATTTTAGTATTCACAATACAGCTTCTCGTGCTGTTCCCAGCTAGCTATGAAAGTTTGACATGGCTATGCGACTGGCGTGACACCTTGTTGTGGATCTGATTCAACGTCCTTCCAATGTTGTGTTTTATCTCTTTTCTCTGTGATCAAATCTCTGTCTTTGATTGACTCCCTCTGTTCTCAGTACTATGTGCGACTTATTTAGTAATTGTACTGTCACTTCCATTGACTCTTTCAATAACATTTTACCAGCTGAACGGCTCCTGACAATTTCCTGCAAACAATTATCACCC
>NW_025149669.1:0-1354 GCF_004010195.1 Chiloscyllium plagiosum | reverse complement strand
TGTCAGTCACTCTTGGTGATAGTGTCAGTCACAATCGCAGATGGGGACAGTCACAATCGGTGATGGTGTCAGTCACACTCGGTGATGGGGACAGTCACACTCGATGATGGTGTCAGTCACACCCGGTGATGGTGACAGTCACACTCGGGAATGGGGACAGTCACACTCAGGAATGATGTCAGTCACACTCGGTGATGGTGTCTGTCACACTCGGTGATGGTATCTGTCACACTTGGTGATGGTGTCTGTCACACTCGATGATAGTGTCAGTCACACTCGGTGATTATGTCAGTCACACTCGGTGATAGTGTCAGTCACACTCGGTGATGATGTCAGTCACACTCGGTAATTATGTCAGTCACACTCGGTGATAGAGTCAGTCACACTCGGTGATGATGTCAGTCTCACTCGATGATAGTGTCAGTCACACTCGGGGATGGGGACAGTGACACTCGGGGATGATGTCAGTCACACTTGGTGATGGTGTCAGTCACACTCGATGATAGTTTCAATCACACTCGGTGATTATGTCAGTCACACTCGATTATAGTGTCAGTCACACTCGGTGATGGTGTCAGTAACACTCGATGATAGTGTCAGTCACACTCGGTGATTATGTCAGTCACACTCGATGATAGTGTCAGTCACACTCGGTGATAGTGTCAGTCACACTCGTTGATGATGTCAGTCACACTCGGTGATAGTGTCAGTCACACTCGGTGATGATGTCAGTCACACTCGATGATAGTGTCAGTCACACTCGGGGATGGGGACAGTCAAACTCGGGGATGATGTCAGTCACACTCGGTGATGATGTCAGTCACACCCGGTGATGGGGACAGACACACTCGGTGATGGGGACAGTCACACTTGGTGATGGTGTCAGTCACACTCGGTGATAGTGTCAGTCACACTCGGGGATGGGGACAGTCACACTCGGGAATGATGTCAGTCACATTCGGTGATGGTGTCTGTCACACTCGGTGATGGTATCTGTCACACTCGGTGATGGTGTCAGTCACACTCGATGATAGTGTCAGTCACACTCGGTGATTATGTCAGTCACACTCAGTGATAGTGTCAGTCACACTCGGTGATGATGTCAGTCACACTTGGTAATTATGTCAGTCACACTCGGTGATGGTGTCAGTCACACTCGGTGATGATGTCAGTCACACTCGATGATAGTGTCAGTCACATTCGGGGATGGGGACAGTCACACTCGGGGATGATGTCAGTCACACTTGGTGATGGTGTCAGTCACACTCGATGATAGTATCAGTCACACTCGGTGATTATGTCAGTCACACTCGATTATAGCGTCAGTCACACTCGGTGATGGTGTCAGTCACAC
>NW_025149668.1:0-1354 GCF_004010195.1 Chiloscyllium plagiosum | reverse complement strand
CTGGAATGACCCGACCTCCCCAAACTCTCAGGCCTGGATTAATCCGGCCTATCCCACACTCAAAGGCACCAAATTCCATACCCTAACCCCTGGATTACTCCCACCTATCCCACACACTCAGGCACTGTGTTCCCGACCCTTACCACTGGATTAATCCAGCCTCCCCCACACTATTAGGGAGTGAGTTCCAGAACCTAACCTGTGGATTAATCCGGCCTAACCCACACTCTCAGGCACTGTGTTCCAGACCCTAACTCGTGGATTAATCGGGATTACCCCACACTCTCAGGCACAGTGCTCCAGATCCTAACCCCTGGATGAATCCAGCCTATCCCACACTCTCAGGCGCTGTTTTCCAGACCCTAACCCCTGGATTGTTCCGACCTACCCCACGCACTCAGGCACTGTGTTCCAGACCATAACCTCTGGATTAATCCGGCCTATCCCACACTCTCAGGCACTGTATTCCAGACCCTAACCCCTGGAATGACCCAGGCTATCCCACACTCTCAGGCACTGTGTTCCAGAGCCTAACCCCTGGATTAATTCGGCCAATCCCACTCTCTCAGGCACGGTGTTCCAGAGCCTACCCCCTGGATTAATCCGCCTCCCCAAACTCTCAGACACTGTGTTCCAGACATAATCTCTGGATGAATCCGGCCTATCCCACACTCTCAGGCGCAGTTTTCCAGACCCTAACCCCTGGATTATTCCCACATATCCCACACTCTCACGCACTGTGTTCCAGACCCTAACCCCTGGATTAATCGGGCTTCCCCCACACTCTCAGGCACTGTGTTCCAGACCCTAACCCCTGGATTAATCCGGCCTAACCCACACTCTCAGGCACTGTGTTCCAGACACGAACCCCAGCATTGAACCGACCACCACCATACTCTCTGGCACTGTGTTCCAGACATAATCCCGAGATGAATCCGTCCTATCCCATACTCTCAGGCGCTGTTTTCCAGACCCTAACACCTGGATTTATCCGGCATATCCCAATCTCTCAGGCACTCTGTTCCAGACCCTAACTCCAGAATTAATTCGGCCTCCCGAACGCACTGTGTTCCAGAGCCTAACCCCTGGATTAATCTGGCCTATCCCACACTCTCAGACACTGTGTTCCAGACACTATCCCGTGGATTAATCCAACCAATCCATCACTCTCAGACTCTGTCTTCCACACCCTAACCTCGGATTAATCCAGCCTATCCCACTCTCTCAGGCACGGTGCTCCAGACCCTAACCTCTATATTACAGAGTCCTACCCTGCACTCTCAGGCACGATAATCCAGACCATATCCACTGGATTAACGCAGCCTTACCCACACTCATGGGTACTGCATTCCAG
>NW_025149667.1:0-1354 GCF_004010195.1 Chiloscyllium plagiosum | reverse complement strand
AGCATAAAAATGTGTTGCTGGAAATGTTAGTGGGCGGCACGGTGGCATAGTGGTTAGCACTGCTGTCTCACAGCTCCAGAGACCCGCGTTCAATTCCCGCCTCAGGCGACTAACTGTGTGGAGTTTGCACGTTCTCCCCGTGTCAGTGTGGGTTTCCTCCGGGTGCTCCGGTTTCCTCCCACAGTCCAAAGATGTGTAGGTCAGGTGAATTGGCCATGCTAAATTACCCGTAGTGTTAGGTAAGTGAGGGGTAAATGTAGGGGGATGGGTGGTTTGCTCTTTGGCGGGTCGGTGTAGACTTGTTGGGCCGAAGGGCCTGTTTCCACAATGTAATCAAATCTAAAAAATGTAATCTAATCTAATCTCTAAAAGCGCAGCAGGTCAGGCAGCATAAGCCCAAAAGTCTATTCTCCTTCTCCTTTGATGCTGCCTGGCCTGCTGCGCTTTTGATCACTGATATCAACCTCATCGGTCTGTAGTTCTTTGGCTTTCCCTTGCCGCCTTTTTCAAATAATGACACATCATTAAATTCATGATCAGTGAGCCATACTTCACTGAAACTGATCCTGTGATCGCGTTCCACTTGCCTGTTCCTGGCCTATAACTTTCCAAACATTCCTGCTCACATACTTATTCAAATGTATTTCAAACGTTGTAACTGTATCCACATCCACCGCTTCTTCGGCAAGTCCATTCGACACAAACCACCCTCTGTGCAACAATTTGTCCCTCGTGACGTTTTTCTTTAAATTCCCGTTCTCTAATCTTCAAAATGTGGCCCCTAATCTTGAAATCCCCCAATGAAGGCAAGCGTGCTAAATACCATTTTAATCACCCTGCCTTTCTGTGTTGCAAACATAAAACATGAAGTCTCTCTGTTCTACAACACGACTAAATGCCCGACCATGAAATGTCTCAGCTCTACAATTGTTTGTTGAAACCAAAATGCATTTGACCAGATTGAACTCCGTCAGCAGTTTTTCAGCCAGCTCACCCATTTCATCAAGACCCCTTTGTATTTTTAGTAAACCTCCTTCACTGTCCACTATGGCAACCTCCAGTGTTTCAGCAATTCCCACATAGAGTCATAGGGTCAGAGAGATGTACAGCACGGAAATGGACATTCAGTCCAACTTGTCCATGCCGACCAGATAACCCAACCCAATCCAGTTCCACCTGCCAGCACCAAGAGCATAAGACTTCCAATCCCTTCCTATTCATATAACCATTCAGATGTCTTTTCAATGTTGCAATTTTACGAAACTCCACCAAATGCACTGGCAGCTCATTCAATGCAATTACCACCCTCTACGTGAAAAAATTGCCCCTTAGTTTTCTTTCATACCTTTCTCCT
>NW_025149666.1:0-1354 GCF_004010195.1 Chiloscyllium plagiosum | reverse complement strand
CTAGTAATCCTCTACTCCTGTTAGTAATCCTCCTCTACTCCTGTTAGTAATCCTTCTCTACTGCTGCTAGTACTCCTCCTCTACTCCTGTTAGTAATCCTCCTCTACCCCTGTTAGTAATCCTCCTCTACTTCTGTTAGCAATCCTTCTGTACTCCTGCTAATACTCCTCCTCTACTCCTCCTATACTCCTGCTAGTACCCCTCTACTCCTGTTAGTAATCCTTCTCTACTCCTGCTAGTACTCCTCCTCTTATCCTCCTAGTACTCCTTCTCTACTCCTGCTAGTTCTCCTCCTCTATTCCTGTTAGTAATCCTCCTCTACCCCTGCTAGTAATTCTCTTCTACTCCTGTTAGTACTCCTCTTCTCCTGCTAGTAATCCTCCTCTACTCCAGATGGTACTCCCGCTGGTGCTCTTGCTGGTACAATTGGTACCCACGCTAGTGTCCCCACTGGTAATCCTGATTGTGAGAGTGTATCTGTCACAGTCCTAATCAAGTACTGATTAGATTTTGAACATGTTAATACTGATGCACCCCCAAATCATCTTAAAGCTTCCTCCTGTCTTACAAAGAACAGTCTGAATTGCAATCTCAATATTACAAAAAAGGTCAGATAAGTAAACTGTACATGCCTTGCCCATTTGATACAAGTTGCCCAGGGACTGTCTTGCTAATATATAGTGGGAGATATAACATCGTTTCTATCCTATGCATTTGATGGAGAACTGTAGCAGAGCAGAAATAATAAATTGAACAGCAAACACAACTTATGTGAGGGAAGGAGATTAGGCTCATTCTTAGTTAGGAGTTCCAATTATGTCACATAATTTCTCAAGGGATCCCACCGTTTTAATTTCTGCTATGCTACACAAACATTCTTTGATAGATTGTTCACTGAAGGTCTTTCTGGCATCAGTTCAAAGTTTCCCTTTCTCTCATGTTGAGCATATTTAAATGTCTTAGTCAGAACGGTTTTACTAAATCTATCCTTTGTGCATAATCGACTTATATACCTCTTATACGAATTGAGAATTTGTTAAATTGAGAGTTTGTTTTTCAATGTCAGTGAGGGGTTGTGAGCATTGAACACAAAAATCATCCTTGATTCATTGACATTGAAATTTAGAAATATAAAGCTTGCCAAAATAGAATGTACATTACATAAAAGACTGTTTGGTCTAGCTGATCCATGCTAGTGGTAATGGTCCTCATAGCTGAAAATGTGTTGCTGGAAAAACGCAGCAGGTCAGGCAGTATCCAAGGAACAGGAGAATCGACGTTTCGGGTATGAGCCCTTCTTCAGGAATGAGGAAAGTGTGCTAAGCTGGCTAAGATAAAAGGTAGGGAGGAGGGA
>NW_025149665.1:0-1354 GCF_004010195.1 Chiloscyllium plagiosum | reverse complement strand
TCCGAATTTCCTGATCCTGTTCCTTTTGTCCTCCTATTCAGTAATTGCAAAGTTATTGGTTGTAATTTTCCTGAATGTTCCTTTATTGAACGTTGCAATCAGAGAGAGTAAAGTATTCTATGAGTCATCTCTGGTTGAGATATGGGGGACTGTATTCACGGTGAATATGGGTCTATAATATCACCAACAAATGAACCACAAGAGAGGAAACATTCTGTGAAGAGACCAGAGGCGTCTTTCGAACCAAATAACATTTTCCAACCGACACCAAACCATGTGTGACAGTCTTGAGTGACTGAATGAGATCCTGTATTACTGGTGACATGGTACTTGGAGCACGTGGCCTCCATCTGCTCCTTGCCAGAGCTGTGAGGGGTTGAATAGAACATAGCAACACAGAACTGAGCAGCAGGAGTGGGCCATTAGATACTTTATCACCGCTGCAGGTGCTTTTGGTCACAGCAGCATGTTTCTGTCTGTATACAATTTTACGACATACCAAAACTAACTTTGAATAAATGCAAACATCCAGACACCACAATCGTCTAGGGAAGGGAATTTCCACTTAAACAGCCCTTTGAGAATTTTTCAAATGTTGGAAGGCTACTATGGCCTTTTCCAGTCCCACTTCTCCACTGGTTACACCCATCTTAAATGCTGCCAGTTTAGTGAGGTGGCTAATGATTTAGGTATCAGACTAGGCCTTTTTCTAGAAAAAATGTGAGACACAGAAAGTTGAACTAATAACAAATGGTAAAATGATAGATTGACCCAAATGTTATTCTGCCTTTGATGTTATTCTGCTGACACAAGCTACTGGTAGTGGGATTTCTTTCCAGAACAGTGGGATTTGGGTGAATTCCCTTCGTTTCAGGCAGTGGAGAGATTCGAACGAATCCTCACCAGGAATCCTTCACAAGTGGTAAAGATGACACAAGGAGTTCATGGTCTCACACTTTGCCATCTGGCGGAACAAAGTATAGAGCGGAACTAATCACCTGCTGCTTCGCAGACAGGGAACATTTTTCTCCCTCTCTGTGTTATAGAACATAGAAGAATACAGCGCAGTACAGGCCCTTTGGCCCTCGATGTTGCGCCGATCCAAGCCCACCTAACCTATACTAACCCACTATCCTCCATATACCTATCCAATGCCCGCTTAAATGCCCATAAAGAGGGAGAGTCCACCATTGCTACTGGCAGGGCATTCCATGAACTTACGACTCGCTGAGTAAAGAACTAAACCCGAACATCTGTCCTATACCTACCACCCCTTAATTTAAAGCTATGCCCCCTCGTAATATCTGACTCCATACGTGGGAAGATTCTCACGGTCAACTCTATCTAAACCCCT
>NW_025149664.1:0-1354 GCF_004010195.1 Chiloscyllium plagiosum | reverse complement strand
TAAAATCTGTCAATGACAGGGATTGAATCTCAGGCAGTGACTGGCATTGAATCTCAGTCAGTGGCAGGGATTGACCCTCACACAGTGTCAGGGATTGACAATCAGTCAGTGACAGGGATAGAATCTCAGTTAGTGACAGGCATTGACTCTCAGTCAGTGACAGGAATTGAATCTCAGTCAGTGACAGGGATTGAATCTCAGTCAGTGACAGGGATTGACTCTCAGTCAGTGACAGGAATTGAATCTCAGTCAGTGATAGTGATTGAACCACAGTCAGTTACAGGGACTGAATCTCAGTCAGTGACTGGAATTGAATCTCAGTCAGTCACAGGAATTGAATCTAAGTCAGTGACATGCATTGAATCTCAGTCAGTGACAGGGATTGAATCTCAGTCAGTGACAGGCATTGAATCTCAGTCGGTGGCAGGGATTGACCCTCACACAGTGTCAGGGATTGACAATCAGTCAGTGACAGGGATGGAATCTCAGTCAGTGACAGGGATTGAATCTCAGTCAGTGACAGGGATTGACTCTCAGTCAGTGACAGAAATTGAATCTGAGTCAGTGATAGTGATTGAACCACAGTCAGTTACAGGGACTGAATCTCAGTCAGTGACTGGAATTGAATCTCAGTCAGTCACAGGAATTGAATCTAAGTCAGTGACAGGCATTGAATCTCAGTCAGTGACAGGCATTGAATCTCAGTCAGTGATCGGGATGGAGATTCAATCAGTGACAGGGATTGTACCTCAGTCAGTCACAGAGATTGAATCTCAGTCATTGACAGGGATTGAATCTTAGTCAGTGACAGGAATTAAATCTCATTCAGTGACAGCGATTGAATCTCACTCGGTGACAGGGATTGAAACTCAATTTGTGACAGGAATTAAATCTCAGTCAGTGACAGGGATTGAACCTCAGTCAGTGACAGGAATTGAATCTCAGTCTGTGACAGGGATTGACCCTCACACAGTGTCATGGATTGACATTCAGTCAGTGACAGGGATTGAATCTCAGTTAGTGACAGGAATTAAATCTCAGTCAGTAACAGGAATTGAATCTCAGTCAGTGACAGGAATTGATCTCAGTCTGTGACAGGGATTGACCCTCACACAGTGTCATGGATTGACATTCAGTCAGTGACAGGAATTGAATCTCAGTCTGTGACAGGGATTGACCCTCACACAGTGTCATGGATTGACTTTCAGTCAGTAACAGGGATTGAATCTCAGTCTGTGACAGGGATTGGCTCTCAGTCAGTGACAGGGATTGAATCTCAGACAATGACAGGGATTGACCCACAGTCAGTGAGAGCAATTGATATCAATCTGTGGCAGGGAATGGCCATCAGTCA
>NW_025149663.1:0-1354 GCF_004010195.1 Chiloscyllium plagiosum | reverse complement strand
TAACCTTGACCAGATGGACTACATCCCAGTATTGTAAGGGAGATAGCTGAAGAAGGAGTGGAGACGATCGTGGTGATCTTTCAGGAATCACTAGAGTAAGGATCCATCCCAGAGCACAGGAAACCCACTAACGTGACAGCTCTTTTTTGACAAGGGAGTAAGGAAAAGGACAAAAAAAAAACAACCACCATGAATAGTTTAACCTTTGTCGTGGGTAAGATCCTGGAATCCATTACGAAGGATGAGATTTCTGAATACTTGAAAGTGTTTGGTGAAATAGAGCAAAGTCAGCATGATTTCATCAAGGGAAGTTAATGCCTGACAAATCTAATGGAATTCTTTTGAAGAGGAAATGAGCAGGCTCGACCAAGCACAGCCATTGGATGTTATCCACCTGGAATTCAAGAAGGCCTTTGGCAAGGTATCATACAGGAGATTACTGAGGGTAATAAGGGTCCGCGATGTTAGAGACAAGGTAGTGACATGAATAGAAGCTTGTCTGTCTGGCAGAAAGCAGAGAGTGGGGATAAATGTATACTTCTCAGGTTGGCAGCCGGTGACAAGTGGTGATCCAGAATGCTCAGTGTTGGAATCATAGCTTTTTACTTGTTACATTAACAATCTAGATGAGGGAATTGAGGACATTCTGGCTAGGTTTTCAGACGATACAAAGATAGGCAGATGGACAGGTCGTACTGATGAAGCAGAGAGGCTGACCAAGGATTTGGAGAGATATAGAGATCGTCAGATGCATTCCAACGTTGGAAAGTGTGAAGTCATATACGTTGGCACGAAGAATAGAGGCATAGTCTATTTTCTAAATGGCGAGAAAATTCAGAAATCTGAAGTGCAAAGGGACTTGGGAGTTCGAGTACAGGGTTCTCTCAAGGTCAGCTTTCAGGTTGAGGCAGTAGTTAAGAGGGCAATTGCAATTATGATTGGGAGCATTTACTACGAGAAGAATTGAATATAAGAACTGAGTGTATATGGCTCTGGTCAGACCACACTTGGAGTATTGTGCTCATTTTTGAGTTCCATAACTCAGGAAGGATATACTGGTTCTGGAGCGTGTTCAGAAGATTTTCACGAGAATGGTCATAGGAATGAAAAAGCTTATTGCATGAGGAATGTTTGAGTACTCTAGGTCTATACTTGATGAATTTTGAAAGGATGAGAGAGAATGTAATTGAAATAGACAGAATACTGAATGACCTGGAGAGAGTGGATGTTGATAAGAAGTTTCCATTGGACTAGGATCCGAGGTCACAGCCTGAGATGAAAGCGATCACCGTTTAGAACATTGAGAAGGAGAAAGTTATTGAACCAGAGAATGGTGAATCTTTGAAATTTATTG
>NW_025149662.1:0-1354 GCF_004010195.1 Chiloscyllium plagiosum | reverse complement strand
TTAGTGTTAGAGTGAGAGTGAAAGTTAGAGTTAGAGTGAGAGTTAGAGTTAGAGTGAGAGTGAGTAAGAGTTAGAGTGAGAGTGAGAGTTAGAGTGAGAGTTAGAGTGAGAGTTAGAGTTAGAGATAGAGTTAGAGCTAGAGTTAGAGTGAGAGTTAGTGTTAGAGTGAGAGTGAGAGTTAGAGTTAGAGTGAGAGTTAGTGTTAGAGTGAGAGTGAGAGTTAGAGTTAGAGTTAGTGGCAGTGAGAGTGAGAGTTAGAGTTAGAGTGAGAGTGAGAGTTAGAGTGAGAGTTAGAGTTAGAGATAGAGTTAGAGATAGAGTTAGAGTGAGAGTGAGTTAGAGTTAGAGTGAGTGTTAGAGTTAGAGATAGAGTTAGAGATAGAGTTAGAGTGTGAGTGAGAGTGAGAGTTAGTGTTAGAGTGAGAGTGAGAGTTAGAGTGAGAGTTAGAGTTAGAGATAGAGTTAGAGATAGAGTTAGAGTGAGAGTGAGTTAGAGTTAGAGTGAGAGTTACAGTTAGAGATAGAGTTAGAGATAGAGTTAGAGTGTGAGTGTGAGTGAGAGTGAGAGTTAGTGTTAGAGTGAGAGTGAGAGTTAGAGTTAGAGTTAGAGTGAGAGTGAGAGTGAGAGTGAGTTAGTGTTAGGGTGAGAGTTAGAGTGAGAGTTAGAGTGAGAGTGAGAGTGAGAGTTACAGTGAGAGTTAGAGTGAAAGTTATAGTTAGTGTTAGAGTGGGAGTGAGAGTGAGAGTTAGAGTGAGAGTTAGAGTTAGAGATAGAGTTAGAGATAGAGTTAGAGATAGAGTTAGAGTGAGAGTGAGAGTGAGAGTTAGAGCGAGAGTTAGAGTGAGAGTTAGAGTTAGAGATAGAGTGAGAGTTAGTGTTAGAGTGAGAGTGAGAGTGAGAGTTAGAGTTGGAGTTAGTAGCAGTGAGAGTGAGAGTTAGAGTGAGAGTGAGAGTTAGAGTGAGAGTTAGAGTTAGAGATAGAGTTAGAGATAGAGTTAGAGTGAGAGTGAGTTAGAGTTAGAGTGAGAGTGAGTTTTAGAGTGAGAGTTAGAGTTAGAGATAGAGTTAGAGATAGAGTTAGAGGGAGAGTATGTGTTAGATTATGAGTGAGAGTTAGAGTTAGAGTGAGAGTGAGAGTTAGGGTAAGGGTGAGGGTGAGGGTGAGAGCGAGAGTGCGAGTTAGAGTGAGAGTGTGGTTGAGGGTGAGGGTGAGTGTGAGAGTGAGAGTGAGAGTTAGAGTGAGAGTTATAGTTAGAATGAGAGTGAGAGTTAGAGTGAGGGTGAGGGTGAGAGTTAGAGTGAGAGTGAGAGTGAGATTTAGAGTGAGAGTTTGAGTTAGAGTTAGAGTTAGAG
>NW_025149661.1:0-1354 GCF_004010195.1 Chiloscyllium plagiosum | reverse complement strand
TTGGGCAGGAGGTAGAAGCGGGAATTTGGAGATCCCAGTGTTGGATTGGGGTGTACAAAGTTAAAAATCACACAACACCAGGTTATGGTCCAACAGGTTTAATTGGAAGCACTAGCTTTCAGAGCACTGCTCCTTCAACCACCATCTGATTTTTAACTGTTTAGGATAGTGTACTGTGTAGTTGAGAAGGAAAAGCTAGTAAATTTTGGAAATAATGTAACCAGTGGAAACCATCTTGTATACCTGAAAATGGAACTCTCAGCAACAACCAGCAACAACAATTCCGAGTTTCCCTGTTTTTGTTTTCCATCTGGGATATATCTGTCTGTAGTGAGTAACCCAGTTTCCCCGAATACAAACCACAATCAACTTTCAGTTTGCTGAAAAAAACTAGAGCTCAGTGCAGATATCCAATCAACAAGCCTTCTGCAACAGCAAAACCAGGACGAGGGAAGATCATCACGAAACCAGGACAAGGGAAAATTGAAGATCCTTTCCCAATTCCTGCTCTCCTAATTCAGGACCGTTTTCATCTACACAGCACATTTAATGCAGGAGTATTTATGAAATAAAATTTGACACACATAAGAAAGGAATTCTTGTCTTTATGATGTGCCTTTTATGACCTCAGGACACCTCAAAGATTTTGACAGCCATTGAAATACTTTTTGAAGTGTAGTCTCACTGAGAATGTGTGAAATGTAACAGCCCAAATTGTGCACAGCAAGATCCCACAAGCATCAATGTGATAATGACCAAGATAGAATCTGATTTTAAGGAATTTCAAGGTAGTCACAAATAACACCCCTCCTCATTGAAATAATGTCAGACAATCGTTTTCATTTATCTCAGAGGCAGATAGTACGTCAGTTTAACATTTCATCCAAAAAACAGTATCTCCAATAACAAAGCACTCCCTCGATGCTACACACAAGTGTCAGCCTGGGAACTGAACCCACAGACTTAGAGGTAAGAGTACAGTCCATGGACATGCAGTTTGCACCATTATCAATACAGATAAGAAAGAACTTAGTCAAAGCACAGGAGCTTATTGTGTGGCACAGTGGCTCAGTGCTTAGCACTGCTACATCTCAGCACCAGGGGCCTGGGTTCAATTCTACCCTTGGGTGACTGTATGAGTGGAGATTGCATGTTCTTCCTGTGTCTGCATGGGTTTCCTCCCACAGGCCAAAGATGTGTAGCTGTGATAAAATTGCTAGGAGGAAGTGAGGCCTGGTGATCATAGTCAAAAAGTGTGATGCTGGAAAAGAGGAGCAGGAGAGTCAACATTTTGGGTGTAAGCCCTTCATCAGGAATGTGGGGCTTATGCCTGAACCGTTGACTCTCCTGCTCC
>NW_025149660.1:0-1354 GCF_004010195.1 Chiloscyllium plagiosum | reverse complement strand
TGTCCCGGGTCATTGTGGGAAGCTAGGGAAACACTTTGGACGCCATAGTTGAGATATTTGCATCGTTCATGGGAGTTCTGGAGAAGAGTCACGGGATCTAAAACGTTAACTATCATTTCTCTGCACAGATGCTGCCAGACCTGCCGAAATTTACCAGCAATCTTTTTTCTTGTTTCTGCAATGTCTGCAGTTATTTCAGTTTTACATTTGTATCATTGACAGCCACGGTTGAGGTGCTGGAAGTATGGCCGACAGCTCATGTTGTGACATTATTTTTAAACATGCAGAAAGGAAAATCTAGGGAACTAGTGAACAGTGAGTCTGTTGACAGGGTGGGTAACTGTTGGGCGTAAATTCTGAGAGAGAGGACTTACATGCATTCAGGAAGTCAAGAACTGATTAATGATAGTCAGCATAACTTGGTGTGTGAGGGAAACGTCTCTCATAAACTTGACATAACTTTTCCTAGTCGTGGCAAAGCAGGTAGATGAAGGTACAGCAGCATACGTTGTCGACATGCACATCAGCGAGGCCAAATATGGTTCTGCACGGGAGACATTTTAAAGGGAATCAGCGAAAGCTAGTCAATTAGATACACAATTCGCTTAACTGCATGGCAGTGGTTCTTTGTTTCAACTAGAGGCCTGTGAGCAGCTGCGTGCCACAAGGATCGCTGAAAGATCCACAGTTGTTTGTCATTTTCTGAATAGGCTGGATGAGAAGATAGGAAGCAGGGATACTAAGATTTTAGACGACTCATAATTGGCGATATATTGGAGTGTGAAGAATGTTATCTAAGCCGACAATGTCATCTCAATCAACTGGGCCAGTGCGCCGAACAATGGAAGATGGTGTATCGTACATTTAAATGTCATTTGCTGCATTTTTGTTTTGAAAAAGTAGGGCAGGATTTACACAATTAACAATCGAGCCCTGGGAGTGCTGCTAATCAGACAGAACCAGGGTGCAGTTGCAGAGTTCTTTGAAATGTAATCGCAAATTGACAAGGATGGTATGAAACTATTAGGCATGCTACACTCATTGGTCAGAGCACTGAGAATAGGAGGTGCGACGCCAAGTTATGACTGTACAACGGTTAGTACAATTCTTGTCGCCCTGCTATACAAAAGAACATTATAAACGGGAAATGGTAAGACATATTTAAATTGATGTGACGGCGACAGGATGATTTGAGACACAGTGATAGGATGTGCAGCGTCGGACTTTTTCTCGTTTGCATTGGAAAATATGGGGTAATCTTCTAGAGGTTTATAAGATCATGCCAGACATAGATAGGAAGAACAGCAAAGGTTTTTACGCAAGGGGCAAGATCTCCAAAAGCGGATGGCAGAAG
>NW_025149659.1:0-1354 GCF_004010195.1 Chiloscyllium plagiosum | reverse complement strand
TTCACTCTGTGCTGCTGCGGTCACTGTTGCTGGATGAACGTGCTGCAACCCCACCATCGGGACCTGCAGACCAGTTGATCCATTTGGTTACCGCTGTTGTGAGGCCAATCCTCATGTAGCAGCTTTTACTGATATGGACTTGCGATTATTGGGGGTCAAGCTCAGGAAAATGACACATTACAATATCAAGGAAAAGCGACGTCATTGAGAAAGATTTGTTTCACAGGTTTTCTGCAATGGCTGAGCTCTATTACCACTGGACTGTTAACTCAGACACCATGCAAATGGAGTAGGGACCCGGGTTTGACTCCAACCATGCTAGATGTTAGAATTGAGATTCAATAAATATCTGGAATTACGAATCTAATAACACCTGTAAATCCATGGTCAATTGTTGAAAAAACAAAACCATCGGGTTTACTGACGTCCTTTGAGGAAGGCAAATGCTATTCTTACCTGTTCGGGCCTCCAGGTGACTCCAGACCCATTGCAATATGGTTGAGTCTCAACTGCCCGCTGTGCAATTAGGGATCGCAATCAATACTGCCGAGCCAGCGCCGCCCTCATACTGTAACAGAATAGGGAAAAAAAAGGTTAATTCGGCTCTAGCTAGATGACTGTGTGCAGTTCTACAATTCACAGTATAGCAATGATGTGATCGCAATGGAAACATTGCAGGACAGATTCAATGGGATATTGTCTGGGCTGAAGAGTTTCAGTTATGAGGAGAGATTGGACAGACTGGGGTAGTTTGTCACCGAGCAGAGGAGATTGGAGAAGACACGACTGAAATGTAGAAAATAATGAGGGATATGGATAGGATAGACTGAAAGAAGCGTTTGTTATTGATATAGGGATCGAACACTGGGGCCAAGAGATTTCGGGAAAAGGCAGAAAGTTTTGAGTAGATGTGCGGAAAGAGTCAGAGAGGTGGAAACCCTTCGAACCTGAAAAAAATTGACATGCTAATTTGCCGTTCCCAAACATAGAAGATTGTGAGCTAAACAATGGAAGACTTGATGCAGGTCGTTAAGCAGTTGCGTTGGACAAGCGCAGCCACAACAGGCTGAAGGACCTCCTTCGATGTTGTCCTCCATAGTATCGTGGTTAGTGTCCCTCATGCTTGGCCTTCCATTCTCGATTGGATATGTCACAGGAAAGACAGTGCTGTCTGAATCAGCTGGGGAAGGACTGCAGCTCCTGGGGAGAGAAAGTGTCAGTGAAAGTGCAAACACGTAACTTCAGCAAACTGCACATTGTGTTTGTGTTGCAATGAAAACCATTATATAGAGTTGTACCTGACTAATGTGTTTATTTACATCAGGAATCTGAGGCCGAAAGCAGAGTAAACCCA
>NW_025149658.1:0-1354 GCF_004010195.1 Chiloscyllium plagiosum | reverse complement strand
GCCTTTCCTTGTGCCACTCCTGGGACTCCCCACATCCCATTGCCTGGCACTGGATACTCCCTTCGCAGGACTGTGCTCACATCGACACTGGGCACGTTCTGATCCGGTGGGGATGCTGGGTAAAAATTCCTGCCATTGAAAGGAACAGAATAACTAAAATCCAATTGAATAGCAAAGCCGAGAAAACAAGCAGAATCTGCTCTGACATTTTCTAGTATTCTGTTAATCCTCGTCCATCTGCAAATATATGGTCCATATGTATACCTTGTCAAACAGGTTCAGTGGCAGTGATAGCTATCAGATCATCTGGTCATTAGACTGATTCAGTGGACTCCACTTTCGTCAGGTCTCACTTAAGTTTTTTTATTATCAAGTCGATCTACTTTAAAGAAAAGGCCTTGCAGGAATAGTGCTGCAAGGATATTTGAATTTTGGAGACGCTAGAATATGTCACGTGCCAGTGAGATTAGAAATAGGAAGGGAGCAGAATTAAATAAACGGCCAAAGAGCTGGTAGGTTAGCTGGCAGCACTTCTGACATGTGGGTCATTGGGATTCACGAGTCGGTAGGATATACACAATAAGGACAGGATGGACCTGAACTGGCAGAAATCTCCAATGTGTGGATCATTGGGTTTCCCGGGTCCGTAGGATACATACAAGAAGGACGGGATGGACCTGAACTGGCAGCAATCTCCGATATGTGGATCATTGGAATTCCCGGGTCGGCAGAACCTACACAAGAAGGACAGGACAGACCAGGACTTACAGCAATTTCCTGGCAGGCAGGTTTGCTATTGTCCCTTAGGAGGGTTTAAACCAGTGTGTGGCGGCGGTGGGTGGAGGGCGGCGGGAGGGGTGTGGGAAACCACTGAAGTATGTCCACAGGTACAGTGACTGAGGAGGAATTGGAGATTAATCCCAGTACAGTTAAGACCAACAGCAAGTAGGCAGAAGGTACTGAACACAATGGACCTGGCAGGCTGAAGTTACTGATTTTAATGCGAGGAGTCAGTTGGTTTGAACAGATATTTTGATGCTGCTGCATGTCAGAAAACAGGAAGAGATAATGGTTAATAGTTCACTGTGTCCTTCACCGGACCAGCTTGTCTCTCCAGGCACCTAAAGTGTTTATTGTGGGTCAGAGAAATTCAAAATTAATACAGTACAGAAGGAGGCCATTCAGCCCACCATGCGTCCACGAGCTCTCCAACGTGTCAACTCAAAAATAAAGAGAATGATTGGAGATAGACTGAGAGGGATAGAGAGGAATAAACAGAGAGAAAGAAAGTGAAGTGAGATAATCAGAGTGGAGAGAAAATAGAGTGAGTGAGAGCAAAGGGTGTCAGATGAGT
>NW_025149657.1:0-1354 GCF_004010195.1 Chiloscyllium plagiosum | reverse complement strand
GTCACACCAAAGAGTAACCAGCACGGCACGGCGTACATCACACTGCACAGTAACCATCACGACCTGGCGTACATCACACTGCAGAGTAACCAGCAGGGCCCGGCGTACCTCACACTGCAGAGTAACCAGCACGGCCCGGCATACATCATACTGCACAGTAACCATCACGGCCTGTCGTATATCACACTGCAGAGTAACCAGCACGGCCCGGCGTACATCACACTGCAAAGTAAACATCACAGCCCGGCTTAGATCACACTGCACAGTAAACAACACTGCCCGGTGTACATCAGACTGTAGAGTAACCATTACGGCCCGGCGTACATCAGATTGCAGAGTAACCATCACGGCCCGGCTACATCACACTGCAGAGTATCCATCACGGCCCGGCTACATCACACTGCAGAGTAACCATCACGGCACGGCATACATCACACTGCACAGTAACCATCACGGCCCGGCTACATCACACTGCAGAGTAACCTTCACGTTCCGGCATACATCACACTGCACAGTAACCAGAACGGCCCGGCGCACATCACACTGCACAGTAACCATCACGGCCCGGCGTACATCACACTGCAGAGTAACCATCACGGCCCGGCATACATCACACTGCACAGTAACCAGAACGGCCCGGCGTACATCACATTGCACAGTAACCAGCACGGCCCGGCGTACATCACACTGCACAGTAACCAGCTCGGCCCGGCGTACGTCACACTACAGTGTAACCAGCACGGCCCGGCCAACATCACACTGCACAGTAACCAGCACGGCCCGGCGTACATCACACTGCACAGTAACCATCACGGCCTGACATACATCACACTGCAGAGTAACCAGCACGGCCCTGCGTAAATCACACTGCACAATAACCAGCACGGCCCGGCGTACATCACACTGCACAGTAACCAGAACGGCCCGGCGTACATCACACGGCAGAGTAACCAGCACGGCCCGGTGTCCATCACACTACACAGTAACCAGCACGGCCGGCGTACAACACACTGCACAGGAACCATCACGGCCCGGCATACATCACACTGCACAGTAAACAGCACGGCCTGGCGTACATCACACTGCACAGTAACAATCACGGCTGGCGTATATCACACTGCACAGTAAACAGCACGGCCCGGTGTCCATCACACTACACAGTAACCAGCACGGCCGGCGTACAGCACACTGCACAGGAACCATCACGGCCCGGCATACATCACACTGCACAGTAAACAGCACGGTCCGGCGTACATCACACTGCACAGTAACCAGCATGGCCCGGCGTACATCACACTGCGCAATAACCATCACGGCCTGTCGTACATCACACTGCACAGTAACAATCACGGCA
>NW_025149656.1:0-1354 GCF_004010195.1 Chiloscyllium plagiosum | reverse complement strand
ATTCCATTACCTGGTCTGGCTTGTGTTTACGCGAGACATACAGTAAAGTGATTACCCCTTAACTATGCCCTGAATTTATCAAACAGCAGCTCAATTTAAGAACAAATTAGTGATGGGTGGAACATGATATGCCCCTTGTTGCTTGTGAAATTCATAAACGTTATAGAATAGTATGCATCACTTTGTGTGAGGGAATAGAGGTGCCGTCTGTTGAATCGTGGTATGAGGATTGATAAATAGGTTTGGAGATGACATGAGTATTAAACAAGTGGTTGGCAGTGAGGAAAGTATTCCGTGCTTAAAGCTTGAAATAGATAGATTATTCATACGGGCAGGTCAGTGCTAATGAAATTTCATCCTGATAATTGCGAGATTATGCAATTTGTTAAAAGTTATAAGACAAGGGAATACTCAGTGAATGACAGAACACTAAGAACCACAAACGAACTGAAAGGTCTTGAGATAATTGGTAACTGATCCTCGAATGAGGCATACATTATCAGGGTAGTTATGAAGGCAAGCAGGACATGTGCCTTTACCCGTTGAGGAAAAGAGCATAAAAGAAGCGAAGTCCTGTCGGTGCTGTACATGAGTACGCCACAGTTGGAGCAGAGTGTGAGGTTCTGCATTGTAGGAAAGATCTAATTCCTGGAGAGAGTGCAAATAATATTCATCAGAATGATACTTGATCTGTAGCAATTTACCAATGAAGAGGAGTCTGGAGAAGCTCTGGTTGCTTTCTTTCTAGCAGAGATCGGGGTTTATAAGACTATGAGGGGCATAGACTGAGAGAATAGAAAGCAGTTGTTCTCATGAGTCAAAGGACCAATAACAATAAGGCATGATTTTAAGCTGAGAGACAGGAGGCTCAGAGGATGCATGAGGAAAGATCTTCTCGCTGGAGGATGCAAGCAGCCTGAAAAGCACTGGCCAGGAGGGTAGTTGATAGAGGAACCCTGACAACTTAAAAAAAAGGTATTTGGATAAGCACTCGAAATGTCATGACATTCAGGAGTATGGATAAAGTGCTGATAAGCAAGACTTACGTAGATCTTTTTTATATTGGAGGTAAATCTACATGGATAGATTGGCCACCTCTGTCCAAGCATGTTGACAGCATTCTTGATGATGAAGTGAAGGTTCTCTGCTCCTTTTTCTTTTTGTTTTGAGAAAATATTATTTTCCATCTTTTATTGTGTTCACTATCAGCTTCATGTACTGTATTACACTACCGATTCACAGGGAGAATTTCCGCAATAAGAAAGACAGTGGAGGAACAGTGCGCAGGAGAAAAGATCTCAAGGAGCTCGACACGATGGCATATTGAATGACCGAACAGCCTCAGCAACAGGTA
>NW_025149655.1:0-1354 GCF_004010195.1 Chiloscyllium plagiosum | reverse complement strand
CAGGCATTTCAATTCCAAACATTCATTCAGGCAATGATAACTTTTTTACAGGGGACAGATGCCTCGAAAATTATTCAACAGAGCTCCTTATATCAACGTGTAGCAGTTACAACAATGAGCAGGGCTGTGCTGGGCCTCACCGTGGGGAAAGAAGCCAGTCAGATGTTGCAGGCACGATTGGGAGAGCATGAAAGGACTAGTGGCCGTGACTCATATGTTTTGAGTTTGCTAAGGAAAAGACCCAAACATGTTTGAAAAATGAAAGCTTTTTGGAGTTGGAAGACGAATTTTAGAAAAAAATATGACATCTTCTGGCCAAAGTGCAGTTGCTTCTGGGTGAAACTGTAGCAGAACAGCGTGGGGCAGGGGATTGGGGGATCCCTTGATCAAAATTGAATTGATGACAGCGTCGGCCCAGCATTTTACACCGCAGATACAATTTAGGAAAACAAGCCCAGAGTACCTCAGATGTCGACACAAATTTCGAATTGAATTAAAAAGGATAGTGAAGCCTAAAGCAGTTTTCAAAGTGAGCAGATCAATGGAGGTCCAAAAAGAATATAGAACGTGAAGGGCTAAACTTAAAAAGTCAGTAGAAGAGCAGAAGTGGAGGCGGGGAGTTAAAACATTCGAGAGTAAGATTACCAAGAATTCAAAGACATTCTTTCGGTTTATTAAGGGGAAGAGGATAACGCGGGAAAGAAGTGGGAGTATTATGGATCTAGCGGGTGCACGGAGCCAGAGAATATGTTAAACAGGGACTTTCTTTCGGTCTTCAGTTTGAAGAAGGAGTTCCTGCATTCATGGAGAGAGACCGTGTGATCCTTGAGTGAATTGCTACAGAAGCTGACGAAGAATTAGAAGTTTATGCGGGACAGAGATTGGAAAAATCCACAGATCAGAATGAGCTGTATCTTAGGCTGACGTGGAAGACGAGTGAGGAGATTACAGTCTCTTAACCTTTCATTTTTGTTTTGCCTCTGGCCACAGAGAAGATGTGATAGGACAGGATAATATCTAATATTGGTACAACTTTCAAACAGAGTGCGAGAAATACCGCATGGGGTTAAAGACCACCATGTCACATATCAGTGAGAGGGAAAAATTGTGGAAGATTCTGTGGGCTGTTGAGGCTGGCTCATTAAATATATTCAGGGTTGAGGCAGACTGATTTTTATACAAGGGTTATGGGGAAAATGCAGAGAAGTGGAATGGGGGATGATCAAAATAGATCTCACCGAATTGAATGGAAAAGCAGACTCAGTGAGCGGATAGACAGACTGTTGTCCCTATGTCGAATTGTATCATTTTTACAATAGCGTTGTATTCACTGGAACATCAACCTCTCTCGCTA
>NW_025149654.1:501-1354 GCF_004010195.1 Chiloscyllium plagiosum | reverse complement strand
CTCTTCCCACCCTATCTCTTGCAAAAATGCCAATGTATTCCCAATGCCTCCACCGTATCTGCTCCCAGGAGGACCAGTTCCACCATAGAACACACCAGATTGTCTCCTTCTTTAGAGACCGCAATTTCCCTTCCCATGTGGTTAAAGATGCCCTCCAACGCATCTCGTCCACATCCCGCACCTCCGCCCTCAGACTCCACCCCGCCTAACCTGCTGCGCTGTTCCAGCAACACATTTTCAGCACTGACCTTTCATCACAACTAAAAGAACGTACATATCTGGTAGCCTTGAACGAAAAGCTTGCATTAGTCAAAACCACAACCATAAAACATCTTAAGGTCAGCCCTGGTCAGGTCCACGCCCCCCTACGACCCACCCTCCCATCCTGGCACTTTCCCCTGCCACCGCAGGAACTGTAAAACCTGTGCCCACACCTCCTCCCTCACCTCTATCCAAGGCCCTAAAGGAGCCTTCCACATCCATCAAAGTTTTACCTGCACATCCACTCATATCATTTATTGTATCCGTTGCTCCCGATGCGGTCTCCTCTACATTGGGTAGACTGGGCGCTTCCTAGCAGAGCGCTTCAGGGAACATCTCCGAGACACCCGCACAAATCAACCAAACCGCCCCATGGCCCAACATTTCAACTCCCCCTCCCACTCTGCCGAGGACATGGAGGTCCTGGGCCTCCTTCACCGCCACACCCTCACCACCAGACCCCTGGAGGAAGAACGCCTCATCTTCTGCCTCGGAACACTTCAACCCCAGGGCGTCAATGTGGACTTCAACAGATTCCTCATTTCCCCTTCCCCCACCTCATTCTAGTTTCAAACTTCCAGCTCCACACTGT
>NW_025149654.1:0-495 GCF_004010195.1 Chiloscyllium plagiosum | reverse complement strand
CCCACCTCATCCTAGTTTCAACTTCCAGCTCTGCACTGTCCCCTTGACTTGTCCAAACTTGTCCGACCTGCCTAGCTCCTTTTCCACCTATCCACTCCACCCTCTCCTCCCTGACCTATCACCTTCATCTCCTCCCCCACTCACCCATTGTACTCTATGCTACTCGCTCCCCACCCCCACCCTCCCCTAGCTTATCTCTCCACGCTTCAGGCTCTCTGCCTTTATTCCTGATGATGGGCTTTTGCCCGAAACGTCGATTTCGCTGCTCGTTGGATGCTGCCTGAATTGCTGTGCTCTTCCAGCACCACTGATCCAGAATCTGGTTTCCAGCATCTGCAGTCATTGTTTTTGCCGTGTTTCCAACCCTGTCAGGTTTGCTGGCATGGACAGGTTTTTTTTGGACAAGTCAGGCTTCATCCCTAACATGATGCACATTCAATTATAAGCCAGTTTATATATGACTGAGGAGATCAGAGCTGAAAATGTGTTGCTGGA
>NW_025149653.1:0-1354 GCF_004010195.1 Chiloscyllium plagiosum | reverse complement strand
TATGGGTGTCTCTGGCTGACCAGCCTTTCTTGCACCCCCTCCCGAACCCTAGCTGCCTTTGAGCTGAGTAACTTGTTCGGCCATTTCAGAGGGCAATTGAGAGGCAAACACTTTGCTGTGGATATTTCGTGCAGACCACATGATGATGGGCAGCTGTCTTTCTCGAAAGGGCCAGTGTCTTTTTGATGAACAAAGATTATTTTGGACATCAGCAATAGTTTCATACTTATTCATGAATTGTTAATTGCAAGTTTTTTTAATTATTGATTTAAACTTCCCCCATTTCTGATGGTGGGATTCAAATCTGTCTCCCCTGAACATTAGCTGAGGTTTCGGATACATGCTCTAGCAATAATACAACTCGGCTATCACCTCACCTGCTCACAGGTTGCTCATTCCTGACCGGTTATACCAGTGCAAAATGAAGCAAAACCCGTTCTTCCGAAACAATTGTTTGATACTGACATCTTCCAGCACTCTGGTGATATCACTCAGTCTCTCACCATGTGGTATCCCTCACTGTGAGGTTCTAATTGCAACCTCTGTCAGTGTCTCTCACTCTTGCAGCTACTCTAGATCCTGAGCCAACAGAATTCCCCACTCCAGAGAGACGTGGCATAACAGGCCTGGGATTTTCCAGATCTCTGAGTGACTTAGTGCTATTCTCCATGTGTAACCCTCAGTGCATCAGTCTAATTTCCCATTCTGTCTATTTCTCTGTCTCCTGTAGATATTTAGGGAGTTCCTGACTCATCAGACTTTCCAACTGCTGGGTTTCTCGTCCATCACCTCATTGAAGATGGTTGGTCAGCCAGAGAGACAAAGGGAAGGGAGATCTGGAGCCTTCAATAAATCCTGCAGCGAGGTAAAATCACTCACAGTGCATAGAGCGGAGAGCAATGAGAGAGCTCCAAACATCGGCTAACAAGACATGATATAGATCCAGTGCTGGAGGGGGAGCACATTACGACACACCCCAGGCTCAATCCCCACCCCTACTATAAGTTATGTTGTACTAAGTCTCACTACTCTGTAACACTGTATCTGTGGCATGTCTTGTGGACCAGTGTCTTCAATAATTTGTAACTCCTATAACAGTTCCTGTATCTGTAACCTCTTCCCTTCCCGATAGCCCTCCACATATTCGAAAAGTACTGCATTCCAGACTACCATCCCTATTGCAGTAACTTGCTTCAGTGTCTATCACATGCCTTACGTCGGTCGTCTCCGCCTCCAATAACAGGAGACAGAGCCAAACATCACGGAAACTGTTCCTTCGATCCAACTCGTCCATGCTGACCAGAGTACCTGACCGAGTCGTGTTTTCCTGCACTTGACCCATATCCCTTCAAAC
>NW_025149652.1:0-1354 GCF_004010195.1 Chiloscyllium plagiosum | reverse complement strand
AGGATTAACATGGCTACTTGCTTCCTGGGAGAGGGAATCGCTCATGGAACCTATCACTCTCTGACATGCATCAGGGATCGTGATTCGTATTTTGCAGCCTGCACTGTTAAATCTTCTTCTTGTATTACCTGCAAGCCCATCGGTGTACTGCACAAATCCGACCCCAGTCTCACTATGAGATCCCGAGACATCAGATTTAAAGAACAGAATTCCGATAACAGAAATGAGAATTGGAATGTTTCCCATTACTGGTTTCGCACAATAGGGGTGCGGTAAATCTCTCTCGTGTCACGACTCCTGACGCACCCATTGAGTTCAGGAAGCTTCCGCTCATCTTTATTTGCATCGACTCTCTGAACTGATTTAAAAACTGAACATGTTGCTCTTGTATCTACCAAAAAGGTAAGAGGTGCACCTATCACATATAACATAGATGTAAGCATTGACTGAAATGCATCATCGTTGTACTGAAAATATAGTTCACGCTTCGCAAACTCAGTGCTCAGTATAGAGATGGGACATGTTTCAGTGCCCGTAAGGTTAGTCGTAGAGATGAGCATAAGCGAGTATTCGTTGCCAAGCATAAAGCAAAGTGGCTTACCTGTAACTTTGGTGCTGCCCACCTCCACCTCAGCCTTCCTCCATTAGTCACCCTGCTGCCCAGCCTCCAGGGCCGATTGAGGCTGTCTGGGCGTGCACTGCCTCACTCAGTGGTCCATTGCTCTGCAAACAAAGTACCCACCAGATTTACCTCTGCCAGCCCCTCTTTTCACCCAGCACCTCCTTCCAAAGGCTGGGAGACCATTTGCATCATAGTAAGCTGAGATTTATGTGTTTGCTGTTCCATCTTTAATTTCCGTTTTTCCTTCTCTTGGGCCAGAACGTTTTCAGCATGTAGCGCGTGGAGTTCCATCAAATTCAGTTTTCCCATGTCCCAGGTAATACATTGGCAAAACGCCTCATGTAATGGCCGCCTGATAGCTTTCACATATTCCCTTTAAAGTACAATTCGCTTCTTCTTATCAACACTTCAATGTCAGTGGCCTGAAACATTCGAGTTCCTTTCCAGATATGGAGTTGGTTTTTTTTTCTAATTCCTTGGCTGTTGATATGGTAGTTTGTTGGCCTTGTAAGTCTGCTATTAGTTCGGATTTAATATACATAGTTTTTCTTTCTGTCTCCAACACTTGCCCTCTGCAAAGTCTGGCCCTTGCTTCTTTGTTTCCCTGTGCTTTTATTGGTTTCAAAAGAAATGTTAATTTTCCATTGCAATGGACATCACATTATTTTCACAGGTCGGTGCGACATCGAGGGCCGAAGAGTCTGTACTGCACTGTAACGTTCTATGTTGTAA
>NW_025149651.1:0-1354 GCF_004010195.1 Chiloscyllium plagiosum | reverse complement strand
GTTTGTGGATGTTGGAAAGATTGCTTCTGCAGTTCAATATTTGGTCTGTATTTGTTGTTTTCCTCTAGACGTTGGTTTGAAGTTCCCCATTGGCTGCTCGCTCTACTGCGACATCGAGGAAAGGTAGTTTATTGTTGATTCCTTCCTATTTCGTGAAGTTTATGCCAGTAAGGATATTATTGATGGTCTTGAAGGTTTCCTCCAATTTGTTTTGTTTAGTGATGACAAAGGTGTCATCCAGATAATGGTCCCAAAGTTTGGGTTGTATGGTTGGCAGAGCTGTCTGTTCGATTCGCTGCATTACTGCCTCTGCTAAGAACGCTGACATCGGTAATCACATGGTGTTCTGTTGGTTAGTCTGTAAGTTTTGTTGTTGAAGGCGAAGTGGCTGATAAGGCAGAAGGCCCACTAACGTGACGGTACTGTCCTTGCCGATGAAGTTGGTGGTGTTTAGTGTATGTGTCTTTGGTTGTTCTAATAATGTACTGAGTATTTCCTTGGCCAGGTTGATGCGCCTGGACATGAACAGGGCTGTTACGTCAATGGAGACCATTATTCCATTATCTTTTAGCTTGGTGTCTTCCGGAATTCTTGGATGAAATGGATGGGGTGTCGTGAGTCTGCTACTAAGTGTTTTAGGCCAAGGTGTAGCTTCTTGGCCAATCTGTAGGTCGGTCTTTCAGATAGCAAGACTACGAATGTGAGGGTCCTGAGGCTTCATCCGGAGGCTCACTGAAGATGTTATCTAGTATAGTGATGAAACGTCTGAACAGGATCCTTCCAACTCAGCGAGCAAACCTACATCGGAAACCTCAACCTGAGCTGGAAATCTTCTCAGAACTCGCTATTACTGGTCTGTTGTGAAGATATTTTTAATCCTAACACTGCAGAGAGACATTTTTCACACATTTTGACTTCTCATTGCTTGTGACATAATATGTGTACAAGTGGACACTTGATGCAAAATCAACTGAAGACAGAACCTGCATCATTTTTATGGTATATGATGGTTGCTTTGCAATGTGAAAAAAAAAGAGGCACGCAATGAGAAGCCAGATTTCATATACGATAAATACTTTGCATCTTCTCACTGTTTAATTCATTTGATTTGAGATTCAATACATAGTTCAGCACTTTCTTCCACTGCTTCTGAACGTGGTCTGGGTCACGGCATACATGCTAGTTTTTGCAGCAACTCTGCAGCTGCACCATGAAACCAATTACATGTACAAGAACAGGTATCTATGTGGATCTGTAGACAAAGAAATACACATGTCTCCACAGAGAGTAAAGCATCAACATTCTCCACAATAAGGCAAAATTTCCTGAGATGACAAGCAACAAACTGAATGAA
>NW_025149650.1:0-1354 GCF_004010195.1 Chiloscyllium plagiosum | reverse complement strand
GGTCAGAATCAAACACTGTTCCTAATTTCACAAGGGAATAGCCATGAATGTTATCACTCTGTGTCCTGTTTACACAGATTCACTGATGATATTCTTAATTGCCTTACCTTCCCTGTCTATTTTCTAGTGTGCAGCAAATGTGTTCTATAATCCAACATTACATTTTATTCGAAATCTTTACGGACAAGTTTTAAGGCTACAGACTTTCTCAAAAGGAGAGGGGAGATCATGTAACATGGTTCCCTGAGCAGACTGTCAAAAGTAACTTGGCAAAATGCCTCATCACCAGAACTTTCCAACAAACACCAAGGCATTGCTTGTCTGGTGGTGGGAAGGGCACTACCTGCGAGATCCTCTTGTCTTCCTAGACTGTGTGTGCCACCACACTCTGCCCTTGAAGCTGCTGCAGACTGAGTAGAGGCTGTGTCACATCCTCTTCTGGAATGTACGTTTGCAAAGGAAGTCTGCAGAAAAATGCAGTGGTTTTTAAGGTTCATTCCAAGCAGCTCCGTGAAGCAGAACTCTACGTTCCAGGATTCTGTGATACACACTAAGACAAACATTGGCTGTGCCTGGAGGACCATCAACATGGCCAAAGATGCTCTTTGTTCTGCCCAAAACTTGTTGGTCTTCCAAAACAAGGAGGTGACCCCTTGTTTTGGAAGACTAGCACGTTCCAAGGTCCAGGACTACGTGCTGAGGGATGCACTAAAGTTTGGGGCAGCTGCTATCAAGACACATTGGGGAACGACCACTGTTTGAGGTCTTTCTGCTGAAGGCAAGTGGAGACCCATTAAGTTATCGGACCCTTTGGGTACCTCAAAAATATATATAATCTTATACAAGTAAGAGATGCTTTTGGTTTGTTTATTGGATAGAGTCCAAATTCAATGTTTGTCTTGTTTTCTTTACTTGCTATTGTAAAGAATCAAACTTCTTTAGTAACTATGGATATCTATATATTTTTCATGAATAAAGTGTATTTTTTAAATAAAAAGAATCCTTCCTTAGATACGAGACCCAAAACTGCTCACAATATTCCAAATACCTTATACTGCCTGAGCAACACGTCCCTATTCTAACCTTCTCAAACAAGCCCTCACATTGCATTTACTTTCCTAACGGCTAACTGAAGCTACATTTTATCATGAAGAGAATCCTGACCACGGACTAACAAGTCCCTTTGTGCTTCAGGTCTGGCAGTATCTGCCCAGAGAGAGATAAAGCTGAGACAACGTTTGGGGTCCGGGGTCGGCCGTCATTCGGGAGATCGCGCTTTGGGACTTGATGAGGCGACACACAATTTCTTCATCACTTTCATCTCCCTACCTGTGGGAAGGAGTATTTTTCATTC
>NW_025149649.1:0-1354 GCF_004010195.1 Chiloscyllium plagiosum | reverse complement strand
GCTGTCAAATGAGGGGTCACGAGATTCTCAAGATGTCAAACAAGCTCTTTTAAGTGCTCACGAATTGGTACCAGAATCAGAGAGATAGCAGTACAGAAAAATAAAGAAGTAATCAGGTCAGACTTATATTGAGTTTGAAATAATTAAACAATGGCATTTTGATAGATGGATGCTTGCTTTTAAGATATATATGACCTATGAGGCTCTAATGGAGCTTACTCTGCTGAAGGAATTGAAAAACTCAATTCCAGAGATGATAAGAAATCACGTGGAGAAACAGTAAGTTCAGAAATTGAGAAGGGCAGTAGAATTAGCAGATGAATACATGTTGCTGAATAAGACAAGTTTCCAACCAGAATTTCGTCCTGTGAAGTATCGCATTTGGGAAATGTGGAGATGCTACACTGTAAAAGAAACAGTAGTGAATAAAAGTTTACCACAGGTTACAGAAGATGTCCAAGAGGATATAAACGAGGTGAAAAGCCTCAGCTGATTTTACTGTAATAGACTGGGACACAGAAAACTACAGTGCCCGTGGTTTCAGAAGGACATTGGGAAAATATGTTTTCACTGCTATAAGGAGGGGTATGTATGGTCACAGTGCTGATCGTTAAGAAAGGGACTGTGGGAAAAGATGTGGTTAAAGAAGGTAAGCCAGTGGCATTAGTGAAAGTCTTAAAGGAAACGCCAACAAGAACCGAAGAGCTGCAGGAAAGTGCACAGCCTACGCAGAGGTTGGGTATGGACTTAATACCTGATTTCTATAAAAAAGTCGCCTCTGTGAGTAGAATTTACTCAGAAACAACAAGAGGAGAAGGAGAATAAGCTATGATTTTGAGAGATACAGGAACTAACCAGTTTCTAGTAGTAAGAGATGAGCAAATTTGCAGTATTTCTTATCTGTTCCCAGAGAGTGTCATAATTTGTGGGATAGATGAACAGAAATTTAGCTTTCCTCTCCATAAGATCAGGTTGGACTGCATTCACAAGTCTGGCGAAATAACCGTGAGAGTGACTGACAGAGTGTGAATTCCAAGAATCCAGTTTGTTCTCGAGAATAATTTAGCAGGGTCTAAGTTGGGAGCGATACCCCTTGTTGTGCAGAAGCCCAAGAAGACCAAGAAACAGAGGAGTTTAAACAGAAATATACTGGTATTTTCCCAAACTGTACAGTAACCACTATCATAAGTCACAACATGATCACAAACTAAAGACAAGAAGAAGGAGTTAAGGTTCAGTTAGCTGACATCCTTTTTGACGTAATGGTGCAGAGAAAACATGAAAAAACAGGGGGTCATAAAAAGGTATTTAGTCATGAAAGGCTAAGGGATTTGCAACAGACAGGCAAGATGAT
>NW_025149648.1:0-1354 GCF_004010195.1 Chiloscyllium plagiosum | reverse complement strand
GGCAGAAGATGGAAAATTATAGACTGATTAGCTCAAACTTTTTTGTAGGTAATATCCTGCAATCCATCGTGAATGATGGGATTTCTGAAGACTTGGAGGTCGTTGGTAAAATAGGACAGAATCAGCATGGTTTCATCAAGGGGAGTTCAGGCCTGACCAACCTGTCAGCACACTTTGAGTGAGTAACAAGCAGATTAGACCAAGGAGAACCAATAGATATTATCCACCTGCACCTCAAGAATCCTTTCACAAGGAGCCACGCAGGAGGCTATTGGGAATGAGGCAAGGTGCTAGCATGGATAGAAGCTTAGCTGTCTGACAGAAAGCAGGGAGTGGGGATAAAAGGGTCCTTCGAAGAGCGCAGCCAGGGACAAGTTGTGTTCCACAAGACTCAGTGTTAGGACCATATCTTTTCACTTTGTGCATTAATGATCTGCAGGAAGGAACTGAAGGCATTCTGGCTAAGTTTCCAAACAGTGCAAAGATAGATAGAGGGAAAGGTAGCATTGAAGAGGTGGTTCGGCTGCAGGAGGGTGCTCTAGCGCATCTCACCAAGTTCCCACAACTCCGCCCTTGAACCTCACCCTTCCAACTACAAAAAGGATAGAACCCCTCTGGTCCTTGCCTCCCATTCAACCAACCTCAGGATACGATGCATCATTCTCTGCCATTTCCGCCACTAACAGTCAGGCTCATTTATCTAGCCTCCCGACCGCCAGAAATATACTTCCCTACCCACTTTATCAGTATTCTGCAGAGACCACTCCCATCACAACACTCTCAGTAGGTCCACGCCCCCCTCCCCCACCAAGCTACATTCCACTCCTGGCACCTTCTCGTGCCACTGCAAGAGGTCTGGAATCTTTGCGAACATCTCCAACCTCACATCAATCCATGGCCTCAAAGGATCCTTCCCCATCCGGCAGAGAACATCCTGTGCATGCAAACAACTCATGTGCTCTGTCCACTGCTCCTATTCTCCTCCACTACACCAGAAAGGGAATGCAATAGGCAACATCAATGTGAGAAAGATCAGCATAATTTGAAGTTAGAGAGTCTATTCCTTAGTTTAATAATGGCTGGGAAGATGCTGTTCATGAGCCGCTGGTTTGTGTGTTGAAGCTTCTGGAGTGTCTGCATGATGGAAGAGAGATTGTAGAAGATCCAGGGTGCGATGGGTCTTTGATAATGTTGTCAGCCTTTCCGCGGCAGTGAGCTGTGTAAATGGAGACAATGGATGGGACGGTGGTTTCCGTGATGGCATGGGCTGTGCACACACCCTTCTCTCATTTCTCTTACCGTCCTGGACAGGACTGTGGCGACACCAGTTCATTATGCACCCAGATAGTTTGCT
>NW_025149647.1:0-1354 GCF_004010195.1 Chiloscyllium plagiosum | reverse complement strand
AAGGGCTGTCCCTCTCCCCTCCCCTCTGGAATCTAGCTCTTCTGTCCCTGTTTGACCCAAGGCTGGAATGAGGTCAGGAGCTGAGTGACCCTGGGGGAACCCAAACTGGGCAGGTCACTGAGCAGGTGCTGCTTGGTAGCTCTGTTACTGACACCGTCCATCACGTTGCTGAGGATGAATACCTCATCTTCAGGTATGCCTGATGCTGCTCCTGGCAGGCCCTCCTGCACTCTGCACTGAACCAGGGTCGATCTCCTGGCTTGATGGTAATGGTTGAGTGGGGGATATGTCGGGCCATGAGGTTACAGATTGTGCTGGAGTCTAGTTCTGCTGCTGTTGATGGCCCACAGTGCCTCCGGGATGCCCAGTGTGAAGTTGCCATTTAGCACAGTGATGGTGCCACACAACACAATGGAGGGCATTCTCAATGTGAAGGTGGGACTTGTCTCCACACGGACTGTGTGGTGGTCACTCTCACCGATACGGTCATGGACAGATACATCTGTAGCCGGCAGACTAGTAAGGATGAGGTCTTGTGTGTTTTTTCCTCTTGTTGGTTCTGTCCCAACCTGCCACACCCCAGTCTCACAGCTATGTCCTTTAGGACCTGGCCAGCTCCATCAGTAATGCTGCAGCGAGCCACTCCTGGTGATAGGCAATGACATTGTTTTAAACATTTTATTCTCAAGATATGGTGGGCGTTGGTGATTAGATCAACATTAACATCAGAGTCACATCAGTGTCATGTACTCACCTGACCAGGAATGGAATGGAAGAAATCATTCCCTGAATGTGATGAGTGAAGGGGTAATCCACAATTGTTACACAGTCATCATTTCACATCATCCAAACCTGACTCCCTGGAGTATTCACAGAGTCTCGACATTAATACTCAGGTGACAGTATCACTCAGCTAGCGCCGCTCCTGCTGATCACCGACTGATCATCACAGTTTCCACCAAAAACCTTCCAGAGGCATCAGCCTGGACCTTGTTCAAAGTCAGATAATCCAGAAGAACAGAACGTAACCTTTCCAGAACATTCTGGAAGCACCCAGCTGATCATGTATGTCCAAATCAATACCCATTCTCCAACCGTGCTCTCATGTACATGAACAAACTGAAAACCCACTGAAGATTCAGTTAACGGGCAGAGAGGGAGGACAGAGTTACACAGAGACTGGGATCAACTTTCATCACAAACTGCATTACGGCCCTGCGATCTGTCCGGAAATACCAGGTGAAGCAAGAGCAACGACTAACCTGAGAGCAGACAGGATCTGGGTACACCATCGTCGCCACGCCTGGAAATACAAACACAGGGTAGACCAGAGAGGCAGAGGGACACTCTCTCT
>NW_025149646.1:0-1354 GCF_004010195.1 Chiloscyllium plagiosum | reverse complement strand
TGAAAAATTGCACTCCGTCCAGGTCTTTTTATATTCTAGGTGGCCCAGTCAATACAGGGAATATTAAAATCTCCAGCCTGCACTCCTCTATTATTCCTATAGTTATCTGTAATCCCTCTACACATCTGCTCCTCTGGTATCTGTTGGGTCTACAACAGTCTACAATACAATCCCAACAAAGTGACCCCTCCACCCCTTCTTCTTTCTAACTTCTAACCATGTGGAATTTTAAATAATTATATGTTTTAAAAATTGGAATTAACCATCCATAAATAAGTATTCATAAAAATCCAAACACTTGACCTTCGGAGAAAGACAACAGTTCACTCTCATGTGGTCTGCACGACATACCCACAGCAAAGTGTTTGCCTCTCAATTGCCCTGTGAAATGGGCGAGCCAGCTGCTTAGCTCAAGGGCAGCAAGGGATGGGCAATAAAGGCTAGTCAGCCAGAGGCACCCACATCCCAAACCTGATTTTAAAAAAAACATCCATTCAGATTGGTCCCAGCACAGTTCCAGTGGAAAAATGTCCTGGCCAATCACGTTGGCAGATTTATGGACAGGGTTTTAAACTGACAGTGAGGATGCAGGGACAGCGTTCAGGTGAAAGGAGCTTTCCAAATCCAAGAGAAAACGTGAAACATCAGAGCAGCGTGGGAATGTGACTGAAGACAACAGAAAGGAACAAGATGGGACAAAGTTTAACTAAAACTGTCGATCAGCAAATCCATTTGTGACAGGAAATTGTGGGAACGAGTAAATTATGTTTTTTTATTAATGGACAAAGTCTCTGCAACAAGGTAGATGGATTTGTGACACAGAGATAAAATGGATTTAGATACCAGGGAGATGTGGTTACAGGGCGAACAAAAGATGGAACATAAATATTCAATGGTTCACCAAAATCAGGCAAAATGGGTAACGCTAACAATAATGGGTAAGAAAGGCCTTACAGAGAAAGCATTTGGTCTCGGATCATGAAGTAGAGTCAGTCTGAATGTAAATTCTGGCTACTACTTGCCAAGGCCTCAAGCAGCAGAACAGTTTTAGACCACCGAACAGCATTTCATGGTTCGTCACTGCAATAAATAGGAATTCATTGGAATTTTTAATACAGGCATGGTGAACATTTAGTGAAACGTCAATTTTCGCAAAGTCTGGGACAATCACACTGACAACAGTGATATTGGAAGAGGAGTTCAGACATTTTTTTCAGTGTTTCTTAGAATAACACATTGTGCAACTGGCGAGGGACGTAACTGTCGCAGAGAGACTGTTGTGTGATAAAACTTAGTGTATGAGTAATGTGACCTGGAGAGGTCCTCTGGGAAATTGTGATAAAGTGCAGTTTAA
>NW_025149645.1:0-1354 GCF_004010195.1 Chiloscyllium plagiosum | reverse complement strand
TCATGGTTGTGTCTCTGTGGGTCCAGTCCTTCTAAGAGTTGTGTCTGTCTTGGTCTGGCCTTCGTGGGTTTGTTTCAATGTGGCTCACTGTCTTCTCAGGGATGTGTGTCTGGGCCTCATCAGGTTTGTGTTTCTGCAGCTATGGGCCTTCTCGGTGTTGTATTTCTCTGGGGGCGCTGAGGTCTGTAGACTCTTGGACAGAGCTGACGGATGTTGCAGGTTACAGTTGGGCAGACATAAACTGCAGAGCAGGCTGAGCGCTGTAAAATAGTGTTTAATGCGAAAATGTCGAGGGTGATTAACATTGGAGGGAGTAACAGGAATAGGAAGTACTGGGTGCATAATAAGATTCCTTGTAGTGTGGATGAGCAGAGAGATTTCGGTGTCCATAATAGATCCCTGTAATTTCTCACCCATGTTGATAGGGTTGCTGAGAAAACATACGGTGTGTTAGCTTTTAGTTGGAGAGGGATTGAGTTTGTGAGCCATGAAATCATGCTGCAGCTTGACAAAACTCCGGTCCAGCCGCATTTGCAGTACTTTGTACAGTTCTGGTAGCTGCATTATGCGAAGCATGTGTAAGCATTGGAAAACATTCGGAGGTGATTTACGAGGGCGTTGACTGCTATGGAGGGAAAGTCTTACGAGGAAAGGCTGAGGGACTTGAGGCTGCATTTGTTAGAGAGAAGGAGTTAGTAGAGTGACTTAATACAGACTGAATCCAAGATGATGAGAGGATTTGATCGGGTGGGCAGTGAGAGGCCTTTTATTTGGATGGTGACGGCTAGCACGAAGAAACACAGCATTAAATTCAGGGGTGATTGATATAGGACAGATGTCATAGATAGCTACTTTACTCAGAGAGTATTAGGGGCATGGAACGCACTGCCTGTAACAGTCATAGACTCAGAAACTATAAGGGTACTTATCTGGTCGTTACAGAAATATATCGATCATAATGCAATAGCGTGGTTTGATGGTCTTCAGATTTATTTTAAGAGATCAGCACAAAATCAATAGCTGCAATGTCCTATGTTCTATGCTCTACGTTCTGAGAGTTGAGTTTCTGTAATTCTGTATCTTCTCAGGGTGATATCTGTGGATACAGGCTTTCTCAGGATTGAATGGCTGTGAGTCTGGGCCTTTTCAGGATTGTGTTTCTGTGGATCTTGGAATTCTCAGGTTTCAGTCTCTGTGTGTCTCTGCTATCTCAGTTGTGTGTCTCTGTTGGTCCAGGTGTCCTCAGGGTTGTGTCTCAGTAAATCCGGGCTTTCACAGGATTGTGTCTCTCTGGGACCGTACCTTTTCAGGGTTGTGTCTCTGTGGGTTCGAACATTTTCCAGTTTGTGCTTCA
>NW_025149644.1:0-1354 GCF_004010195.1 Chiloscyllium plagiosum | reverse complement strand
GCATGTCCATCCCTCGCTGTGTGTGCGTGTCCCCTCGTACTGTGAGTATGTGTGACCCTTTTACAGTGTGAGTGTCCTTCCCTCGCTGCATGTGAGTGTGTATGCGTGTCACTCCCGCACTGCTGTGTGTGTGTCCATGTCCCTCCCTGGCTATGTGTGTGCGTGTCCCTCTCTCGCTGTGTGTCTGTGTTTGTGTGCTGGAGCATGCACATGTCCATCCCTCGCTGTGTGTGCGTGTCCCCTCTTACTGTGAGTATGTGTGACCCTTTTACAGTGTATGTGAGTGTCCTTCCCTCGCTGCATGTGAGTGTGTAAGCGTGTCACTCCCACACTGCTGTGTGTATGTGTGTGTGTGCCTCCCTTGCTTTGTGCGTGTGTGTATGCGCCTCTTGCTGTGTGTGCGAGTGTCACTCCCTCGCTCTGAGTGTGTGTCCATCCCTTGTGTGTGTGTGTTTGTCCCTTCCTCGCTGTATGTGCGCGTCTCTCCCTTGCTCTGTGTTTGTGTGTGTGCGTGCGTGTGCGTGCGTGTCCCTCCTTCGCTTTGCGTGTGTGTCTCCGTTCCTCGCAGTGTGCGTGTCCCTCCCTCGCTGTGTGTCTGCGTTATCCCCCTCACTGTGTGTGTTTGCTTGTCCCTCCTTCGCTTTGCGTGTGTGTGTGTCTCCTGTGTGTGTGTCCCTCCCTCGCTGTGTGTCTGCGTGTATTCCCCTCACTTTGTGTATGCACGTGTCCCTCTATCGCTGTGTGTGTGTGTATTTGTGCGTGTCCCTCACTCACTTTGCGTGTGTGTGCCCCCTGTCAATTTGTGTGCACATGCCCTCCCCTTGCAGTGTGTGTGCTTGTCCCTCCTTCACTGTGTGTCTCTCCCTCGCTGTGTGTGTGCATGTAACCCCCTCGCTGTGTGTGTGCATGTCCCTCCCTCACTGTGTGTGTGCATGTCGCTCCCTTGCTGTGTGTGTGCATGTCCCTCCCTCACTGTGTGTGCATGTCGCTCCCTTGCTGTGTGTGTGCATGTCCCTCCCTCGCTGTGTGTGTGCATGTCGCTCCCTCGCTGTGTGTGTGCATGTCCCTCCCTCACTGTGTGTGTGCATGTCGCTCCCTTGCTGTGTGTGTGCATGTCCCTCCGTCACTGTGTGTGTGCATGTCGCTCCCTTGCTGTGTGTGTGTGCATGTCGCTCCCTTGCTGTGTGTGTGTGCATGTCGCTCCCTTGCTGTGTGTGTGCATGTCGCTTCCTTGCTGTGTGTGTGCGTGTCGCTCCCTCGCTGTGTGTGTGCATGTCGCTCCCTTGCTGTGTGTGTGCGTGTCCGTCCCATGCTGTGTGTGTCCATGCTCCCTTCCTCGCTGCGTGTCACAGCG
>NW_025149643.1:0-1354 GCF_004010195.1 Chiloscyllium plagiosum | reverse complement strand
AATTCGTTGGCTTTTCATGCATCTATTTGAATGCTTCTAAGGTGCCTCTGTCGTATCCATTTACCCTGGCAGCATACTCCAGGCCCTGTTCACGTGCTGTTTAAAAAGATTTTTGTGTTGCAAATTCCCCTGAAACTCTTTACTCCCCCCCAACGAACATCAAGCTATGCAGCCCATTATGTGACATTTCCACCCCGGGATAAAGGCTCTGACTATCGAACCTATTAATTCATCCCACCATTTTCCAATTCTATCAGGTTTTCCTTTGGCCTCTGAACCCTCTTGAATTCAGTAATCCAAGTACATCCCTCTTCTACTGATAACTAATGGATTCCGATCCATGAAATATCCAGGTAAACCGCTTTTGCACGCTTTACAATGACTTCATATCCTTACCTATATTTGCAAACAGAACTGCACGCAATACTCCAATGCGACTCAAATTTAACATGCTTACAATATTACTGGCCAACTATCGCAGTGAAGGATCACACCGATGTCAAAAAAACATAGCATTGTCCTTCTTTACCACCTTATGCACTTGTGTTGTCACTTTCGGGTACAAATGGTATTTATCCCACCTCATACTTCATCCACAATGAAAAAGAAATCTGAAGTAAGTTTGGAAAGCGTCAAATTGAATTCGATAAAATCTACAATTAAGTTTAGATTTAATTAAAATTCAACTAGTTTGAGGGATATCACGTAACTATTTAAACCGCTGGGAATAACATGGAGTTTACGAACATGCTTCTTCGAAGGAAATGTGCCTGTCTGACCGGGCGTGGTCTACATGTTATTGAAGAGATATAAACAGTCCGGTTGATTCTGAAATGGTCTTTGAAGCAGATTCGGAAGCCAGTCATGTGTGTGGATAATTGTGAAGTAAAATAGGTTTTGAATTATCATTGAGAATTAAATTATTCATCTCTCTTGTGCGGTCATGTATACATATCACCTACGCATGTAAACATAAAAATCAATGTACCTCTCGGTCACAGTTAACTGTCAGAATCAATATAGTGGGATGATTAACCATCGTAGCCCCAACTTATTTTGAATAGTATTTCGAGCATTATTGGCTTCGTCGGAATTAGTTATTTTCTGACACTTTGGCCGTGTGAAATTCATTTGAAAATTATCACTTCTAATCTGGAAGTTGTGCAGCTCATTAAGCACGCGGACATGTTTGATTAGGGTTCTGAGATGTCATTAATATCGTACAACCTTTGAACATCATTGGTCGAGGTGGACAAATGTGGTAATTCGACATTTATTAAGATGTAATGCATCACTTGTTATGGTTGGACTGAGCACATTAGACTGAGGAACACCTGAATTGGCAAGGTGTATT
>NW_025149642.1:0-1354 GCF_004010195.1 Chiloscyllium plagiosum | reverse complement strand
TGTAAGCCATTACATTACCTGCAAAAAAAAAACATGTTACCTAGCACTGAGAAGTCATTTTATTCGTAATGGGTATATATCATATCCCTCTGTATCTTCTCCAGCAGTTTCCCTACCACTGACGTCAGGCTTACAGGTCTGTAATTACCTGGATTATTCCTTAAACAATAAGCCACCATTAGCAATTCTCCATTCCCCAGGGACCTCTCCCGTGATCAAGGAAGCTGCAACAATATCTGTTAAAGCCTCAGCTATTTCCTCTCTCGCATCCCTCAGTAACCTGGGGTAGATCCCATCCAGACCTGAGGACTTGTCCTTCTAAATGTCTTTTGGAAATCACAACACATCCTCCCTCCTTACTCAGACATGACCAAGAGTAATCAAAAATTTATTTCTAACCTCAACATCCACCATGCCCCTCTCCTTCGTGAATAATGATGCAAAGTACTCATTAAGAACCTCACCCGTTTTCTCTGCCTCCAAGCATATCTTTCCTGCTTTGTCCTTGAGTGGGTCCACCCTTTCTCGAGCTACCCCCTTGCTCGTTATGTATGACCGAAAAGCTTTGAGGTTTTCCTTAATCCTGATCGCTAAGGATATCTCATAGCCCTTTTTAGCCTTCTTAATTTCTCATTTCAGTTTGGTTCTACATTCACAATATTCTTCCAAGGCTTCCTCTATCTTCATTCGCCTTGACATTATGTACTTTTTTTTTAGTCTTAGTTAGTCTCACTTTATCAGTTGTCATCCATGGTTTCCTAACCTTGCCATTTCTACCCATCATTTTCACAGATACATACATCTCCTGGACTCTAATCAACCACTCTTCAAAAGCCTCCCACATATCAATCGTGGATTTCACTTGAAAATGCTGTTCCCAACCTACGTTTCCCTGATCCTGCCGAATTTTGCTACTGTTAGCCTTCCCCCAGTTTTACACTTTTCCTTTAGGACCACGCTCATCTCTGTCCATGACTATTGTAAAACTAATGGAATTGTGATCATTATTCCCAAAGTAATCCTGTACTGAAACTTCAACCGCCTGGGCAGGCTCATTTCCCAATGCCATGTCATCATGGCCACTTCCCGAGTTGAACTATTTCTATGCTGCTCTAGGAAACATTCCTGGTTGGTCCTGACAAATACTGCTCCATCTAGACCTCTAGCACTAAGTGAATGCCAGTCAATGTTGGGAAAATTAAAATCTCCTAACACACCATCCTGTTGCTCCTATATCTTTCTGTGATCTCGGTGTTGGGAGGCCTGAAGTACAATCACAGCATTGTTACCGCATCCTTTCTATTTCTGAGCTCTGCCCATGTTGCCTCACTGCTTGAATCTTCCATGATGCCCT
>NW_025149641.1:0-1354 GCF_004010195.1 Chiloscyllium plagiosum | reverse complement strand
TCAGTCAATGACAGTGATTGAGCCTCAGTCAGTTACAGGGCTTGAATCTCAGACAGTGACAGGGATTGAAACTTAGTCAGTGACAGGGATTGAATCTCAGTCAGTGACTGGGATTGACCCAAAGACAGTGACAGGGATTTAATCTGCGTTAGTGACAGGGATTCAATCTCAGTCAGTGACTGGCATTGACTCTCAGCCAGTGACAGGGATTGAATCTCAATCAGTGACAGGGATTGAGACTCAGTCAGTGACAGGGATTGAGCCTCAGTAAGTGGCAGGGATTGAACCTAAGTCATTGACAGGAATTGACCCACAGACAGTGACAGGGATTGAATCTCAGTTAGTGACAGGGATTGAATCTCAGTCAGTGACAGGGATTGAACCTTAGTCAGTGACAGGGATCGAATTTCAGACAGTGACAGGATTGAATCTCAGTCAGTGACAGGGATTGAACCTCCATCAGTGACAGGGATTGAACCTCAGTCAGTGTCCGCTATTGAATCTCAGTTAGTTATATGGGATTGTATGTCAGTCAGTGACAGGGTTTGAGCCTCAGTCAATGACAGTGATTGAGCCTCAGTAAGTGACAGGGATTGAACCTCAATCAGTGTCAGGGATTGAATCTCAGTCTGTGACAGGGATTAAATCTCATTCAGTGACAGGAGTTGAATCTCAGTCTGTGACAGGGATTGAGCCTCATTCAGTGACAGGGATTGAATCTCAGTCAGTGACAGGGTTTGAATCTCATTCAGTGACAGGTGTTGAATCTCAGTCAGTGACAGGGATTGAACCTCAGTCAGTGGCTGGGATTGTATCTCAATCAGTGACAGGAATTGAATCTCAGTCAGTGACAGGAATTTAATCTCAGTCAGTGAAATGGATTGAGCCTCAGTCAGTGACAGGGATTGAATCTCAGTTAGTGACAGGGATTGAATCTCAGTTAGTGACAGGGATTGAATCTCAGAACGTGATAGGAATTTAACCTCAGTCAGTGACAAGGATTGAATTTCAGTCAGTGACATGGATTGAAACTAAATCAGTGACTGGGATTGTACCTCAGTCAGTGACAGGGATTGAATCTCAGTCAGCGACATGGATTGAAACTAAATCAATGAGAGGGATTGAGCCTCAGTCAATGACAGGGTTTGAGCCTCAGTAAGTGACAGGGATTGAACCTCAGTCAGTGACGGATATTGAATCTCAGTCAGTGACACAGATTGAACCTCAGTCAGTGACAGCGATTGAACCTCAGTGAGTGACAGGAATTGAATCTCAGTCAGGGACAGGTATTGAGCCTCAGTCAGTGACAGGGATTGATCTTCAGTCAGTGACAGGGATTGAATATCAGTCAGTG
>NW_025149640.1:0-1354 GCF_004010195.1 Chiloscyllium plagiosum | reverse complement strand
CTACAACATGCTCTCTGACCTCCTGCCCTTCCTTACTTCCCCTCTCAATGGTTGTGCTATTGAATATACTGATCAGTGCCATTACTTTTGGTTCACTGTTGCTTTGCCATTGATTTGCTGACTTATTCTGGTAAATCTAGTCTGACCTGTTCCCTGAGTTGTTCAAGAGCATTTTGCTTGAGAAAACACTCTTCTGTAAACTGGGTTGTCTGTTTCTCCCAATCTTTGTGTAAAGGTGCGACTAAGTGTGTGTAAGGTCTTATACACCACAGACAGAGGTCACTGGGCCTGTTGTGACTGTGTGTCAAATGAGTCCAATGAGTCCCATTTACCCAGCCCTTTCTGTATAACCCTGCAATTGTTTCCTTTTCAGCTATTTCTCCAAATGCCCTTTTGAAAGTTGCTGTTGAATCCACTCCCAATCACCTTGCAGATTGTCATCATGAACTCGTTGGATAAAAATGTTCCATCTTCTCTCTTATTCTTCAGACCCTTTCTGATATGTGTGCCCTCTGGTTACTGACTCTCCTGCCTCACCTGAATGGGCACTAATTTCCAAGTCATTACCAATTGCTGCTAAAAACAAAGTTCTTCCTGACATCCTGTATCTCTTACCGAACAAAATGTAAGGTATTCTCAATGTGAAGATGGGATTTTGTCTCCACACGGACTGTGCATTGGTCACTCTTACTGATACTGTCATGGACAGCTACAACAGCAGCAGGTAGATTGGTGAGGGCAATAGTGAGTATGTTTTTCTCTCTTGTTCCCTCACCACCTGCCCCAGGTCCAGTCCAGCAGCTGAATCAGGTGGCACTTGACCAGCTTGCTCAGTCGTGATGCTTCTGAGCAGCTCTTGATGGTGGACTTTGAAGTCCCTTACTCAGGGTATATCCTGCATCCTTCCCACCCTCAGTCCTCCCTCCAAGTGTTGTTCAACATGGAGGAGGACTGACTGCTCAGTTGAGATTGGAGGGGAGTGCGGTGCTATGTGGAAATCAGTAGGAGTTTCCTTCCCCATGTTTGACCTGCTGTCATGAGGCTTCATGGGTTCCATAGTTCATGGTGAGGACTCCCAGGGCAACTCCCTTCTGACTGGACACACCACTGTGTTGCCTCCCCTGCTTGGTCTATTCTGCCAGTTAAAAACTGAATGAGGGAACAATTCTGTGCAGGCTTCACAGCTTGGAGACAGAGCTGCTGCTGGATTGTGTTTCTGATCTCCGAGTGCAGGCGTGTGTGTTGGTGAGAGAGTGGCTGACACTTTTTCCATCATTGTGCTGTTTCTACAAAACAAATCCCAGAACCAGCCTCCTGTGCCGTCAGATTCCAGGGAGTGCAGACGGTTCACAGT
>NW_025149639.1:0-1354 GCF_004010195.1 Chiloscyllium plagiosum | reverse complement strand
TGTGTGTAACTGAAGCTTCGGCCATGGAGAAACCAGAGGAATCCAGCCCTGTGGAGAAACGATGGAAGTGTGGCGACTGCAGGAAAACCTTCTGTGTCCCGTCTGTCCTGGAGACTCATCGGTGCAGCCACACCAGGAAGAGCCCGTTCCCCTGTCCCGTCTGCGGGAAGGGCTTCAGCACTTCCTCCACCCTGCTAACCCACCAGCGGATCCACACTGGGGAGACGCCCTTCAGCTGTCCCGAGTGTGCAGGAAGGCCTTCAGCGATTCCTCCACCCTGCTGAGGCACCAGCGGGTCCACACAGGAGAGAGACCCTTCAGCTGCCCCCTGTGCGGGAAGGGCTTCACCAGCTCTACCAACCTCCAGAGGCACCATGGGGGATTGAAGGCACGATGGTTGAGTGCCAGTATCGACTGGACTACCAACCCAGTTCCAGGGGCTCCCGGGTTTGAATCCCACTGCAGCAGATGGTGCGATACAGGGTATGGGTTGAAATTGCCGAGTGAGACAACACTTCCTCCAGGTTAAGGCTGTACCAAGGATCCAATTACAAAGGGACAACTTGGTGGCGACCAATAGTAAAGAAGTGAGGTAGGGGGGTGGTGGTGTAGCGTGTGCGTTTTGACCTTGAACTGTTTAAAAAGCAGCTACTTTTTCTCTGCCTTTTTGCTGAGGGGGGTTTGAAGCTGTAACAAAGTTGGATCTCAATAAAAGTTACCTGAAATTACCCCCGGCTCAGACTCTCATTTAAAAGCTTTGAGCTCCAAGGTTTTTGTTTTAAAGCTGCTCATTTTTTTCAGCTTCCTGCACTAAGCTTCCAATGTGGCGTATCAGATGGATCAGTGAATGAGCAGCCAGTTTCGTTAGAAATTGGGAATTTTTCAGGAGGGCATAGTGTGTCATTTCATCGGCGTTGTAAAGTTTACTGGCAGCATTGGGAGGTGTGGGCTGTGCTCACTAGAAATGATGTGGAAGAGCCGGTGGTGGACTCGCCTGGATGAAGTTAAAAATCACACAACACCAGGTTATAGTCCAACAGGTTTATTTGGAAATGTGAGCTTTTGGAGCACTGCTGCTTCATCGGGTAGCTGTAGAGCAGGATCATAAGACACAGATTTTATACCAAAAGATCACAGTGTCATGCAACTGATAGCAATCTTGGTTTGTTCAATATATCCTGTTAAGTCTTTCACCTTTTAGAATGCGTTGCAGGTTTCAGTTCATTAATATGTAAATCCCAGAACATCTTTTGATTCACATTCTCAAGATGACTTCAGTTTTCTTTTTAAAAAAGTGACAACTCAGCCCAGACAGCCCCAATAAAGGTGTGAGGTTCGAGTCTGTCAATGTCCC
>NW_025149638.1:0-1354 GCF_004010195.1 Chiloscyllium plagiosum | reverse complement strand
GTTGCTGAGGGAGGCGAGAGAGGAAATAGCTGGTGCCCTAACAGATAGCTTTGTTGCATCCTTAATATAGGAGAAGTGCCGGAGGACTGGAGAGTGCTCATGTTATCCTCCGTGCATGAAGTGTAGTAGGGATATTCCAGATAACTACAGACCAGTGAGCCTGACGTCAGAGGTGGGGAAGCTACTGGAGAAGGTACTGAGGGATAACATCTATTTATATTTGATAAATAATGGGCTTATCAGTGATAAGCAATATGATTTTGTGTGGGGGAGATCGTGCCTTACCAACTTAATAGAGTTCTTTGAAGAAGTGGCCAAATTGGTAGATGAAGGAAAGGCTGTCGCTGTCATATATAATAAGGCATTTGATAAGGTTCCCCGTGGTAAACTAATGGAGAAAGTGAAGTCACATGGTGTGCAGGGTGTTCTCACTAGGTGGACAAAGAACTGGTTGAGCAACAGGAGATAGAGACTAGTAGTTGAAGGGAGATTCTCGAAATGGAGAAAGGTGACTGTTCTGTTCCACAGGGATCAGTGCTGGGCCACTGTTGATGGTGATATACATAAATGATCTGGAAGAGGGCATTGTTGGTCTGTTCAATAAGTTTGCAGATGAAACGACAATTGGTGGAGGAGCAGAAAGCATAGGGGTCTGTCAAAGGATACAGGAGAATATAGACAGACTGGAGAGTAGGGCGGAGAAGTGTCAGATGGTGTTCAATCCAGGCAAATATGAGGTGATGCATTTTGGGAAGTCTAATTCTCGAGCAAACTAGACTGTAAATGGAAGAGCCTTGGGAAAAGATGATGAGCAGAGAGATCTGGGAGTTCAGGTCCATTGTATCCTGAAGGTGGCTGCACATGTGAATAGAGTGGTCAAGAAGGCATATGGTATGCTTGCCTTCATTGGACGGGGTATTGAGTATAAGAGCTGGCGGGTCATTTTAAAATTGCACAAGACTTTGTTTCGGCCGTGTTTACATTACTGTGTATAGTTCTGGTCGCCACATTACCAAAAGGATGTGGACCCTTTGGAGAGGGTGCAGAGAAGGTTTACCAGGATGGTGCCTGGTATGGAAGGTGCGAGCTATGAAGTGAGGTTAGAACATAGAAAATAGAAGAATACAGCGCAGTACAGGCCCTTCGGCCCTCGATGTTGCGCCGATCCAAGCCCACCTAACCTACACTAGCCCACTATCCTCCATATGCCTATCCAATGCCTGTTTAAATGCTCATAATGAGGGAGAGACCACCACTGCTACTGGCAGGGCATTTCATGAACTCACGACTCGCTGAGTAAAGAACCTACCCCTAACATCTCTCCTATATCTACCCCCCCTTAATTTAAAGCTAT
>NW_025149637.1:0-1354 GCF_004010195.1 Chiloscyllium plagiosum | reverse complement strand
ACCTGGACTTTCAGAAAGCCTTTGATAAAGTCCGACATAGAAGGTTAGTGAGCAAAATTAGGGCACATGGTATTAGGGGCAAAATACTGACATGGATTGAAAACTGGTTAGCTGACAGGAAACAAAGAGTAGTGATAAACAGCTCCCTTTCAGAATGGCAGGCGGTGACCAGTGGTGTACCGCAGGGATCAGTGCTGGGACCGCAGCTTTTTACAATGTACATTAATTATATAGATGAAGGTATTAAAAGTAACATTAGCAAATTTGCTGATGACACAAAGCTGGGTGGCAGGGTGAAATGTGAGGAGGATGTTAGGAGAATACAGGGTGACCTGGACAGGCTAGGTGAGTGGACGGATGCATGGCAGATGCAGTTTAATGTGGATAAATGTGTGGTTATCCACTTTGGTGACAAGAACAGGAAGGCAGATTACTACCTCAATGGAGTCAAGTTAGGTAAAGGGGCAGTGCAACGAGATCCAGGTGTTCTTGTACATCAGTCAATGAAAGCAAGCACGCAGGTACAGCAGGCAGTGAAGAATGCTAATAGCATGCTGGTCTTCATAACAAGAGGAATCGAGTATAGAAGCAAACAGGTAGTTCTGCAGCTGTACAGGGCCCTGGTGAGACCGCACCTGGAATATTGTGCGCAGGTTTGGTCTCCAAATTTGAGGAAAGACATTCTGGCTATTGAGGGAGTGCAGCATAGGTTCACGAGGTCAATTCCCGGTATGGCGGGACTATCTTATGCTGAAAGATTGGAGCGACTGAGTTTGTATTCGCTTGAGTTTAGAAGGCTGAGAGGGGATCTGATTGAGACATATAAGATTATTAAAGGATTGGACACTCTAGAGGCAGGAAGCATGTTTCCATTGATGGGTGAGTCCTGAACCAGAGGACACAGTTTAAAAATAAGGAGTAGGCCACTTAGAACAGAGTTGAGGAGAAACTTCTTCACCCAGAGAGTGGTGGGTGTATGGAATGCTCTGCCCCAAAAGGCTGTAGAGGCCAAGTCTCTGGATACTTTCAAGAAAGAGTTGGATAGAGCTCTTAAGGATAGTGGAATCAAGGGTTATGGGGGTAAGGCAGGAACAGGATACTGATTGAGGAAGATCAGCCATGATCATAATGAATAGTGGTGCTGGCTCGAAGGTCAGATTGGCCTACTCCTGCCCCTATTGTCTGTTGTCTACTCTGTCTAGGCTATGCAAAATATTGCATCTTATGCAAGCAGAAACATAATTCTTTGAAGTCAAAATCTGAAAGAGCGTATGTGAGGTTACAAATTTGTTGCATCCTTTTTATAAACAGGTGATCACCATATAACTAGGTTGTTTTACAATGATTGTATCTA
>NW_025149636.1:0-1354 GCF_004010195.1 Chiloscyllium plagiosum | reverse complement strand
TCAGAGATCTTAGAGTCACAGAGGCATTGACTTATTGAGAGTCAGAGAGCATTGACATGCGACAGAGAATTATCATGAGTCAAAGGGATCATTGTCAGTCACAGAGTCAAAGAAACGCAGAGAGCATCCAGATCATAGCGAGTCATTAACTCATGAAGTGTTGCCGACAATAACAAGTCACAGGAGTCATGCAACACAGAGAGCCCTAGAAAGTTTTGGAGTCAGAGGGAGGTGTCGGGTCAGACATAACCACAGAACCATACCGCCATGAGCTTAGAGTCATAGAGAGTCGGAGGGTCATAGTGTCATGTGGACTCTAAGACCATCATAGTGTCAGAGGAATAGAATAGGAACGTCATTGAAATTCTTAGAGTCAGGGAGAATCCTGGAAATGCAGGGACAGTATTAGAACTTAAGAGTCGAAGAGAATTACAGGGAGTCATAGAGGGCCATGGATTTCTTGACAGCCACAGAGGCAAGTACGATCTTATAGGGTTAAAAGCATCATTATGAATTTAGGAGAAACATAAAGTGATAAAATAAGAGTGGCATGAAGGTTAACCGAGTCAAAGACAGCGATTAAGTTGTAGTCAGACATCCAAGTACCGAGAATCATAGAGTCAGAGAGTCATAGTGACAGGGAGATTGAGGGAGAGAGAGTCGCAGATTCATAGACGTATTGGGAGTTGTTAAGTGAGAATCAGAGGTAATATGTCCATAGAGATGCAAATAATGTTACCGGCATACAGCTTTCTTGTAGTTATCTATGCTTAGAGAACAATAAAGCATTTCATAGGCAATTATGCTCCTTCATAGATTTTATGTGAGCTTCCTGCTATCTGACAAAATGGATTCATACAGATTCATGAAGAGTAATAGAGCATTAGAGAGTCGTAAATTCATATGTAATTGCAGAGTTCGAGAGAGTCAATGTGTCATTGTCTCTCCGAGAGTCATGGGATCAAATACAATCATAAAGAGTCATGGACAGCCTTCAAGTCGTAATGTCAGCTTCATAGATTCATGGACAGGCATAAAATGATAGAGGTTTAAACCCTTATTTACTGATTATGCAGAGACAGTATGTGAGAGAATGATAAAAATTCACAATGTCTGAGAGAGACATAGATTCATTGAGGCAAATATTCACAAAGTTATCTTGTTATTCAGTTGTGGGATGTGGACTTCGCTGGCTGGCAAGCATTTATTGCCCATTCCTAGTTGCACTTAAGAAAGTGCTAATGAACCGCTCTAGTTGATCCACAGTGCCATTAGGGAGTGGATTCCAGCATTTTAATCAGGAATGGGGATACTTTGGTAAGTCAAGATAATCAGTGGCTTGGGAGGGGAAGCT
>NW_025149635.1:0-1354 GCF_004010195.1 Chiloscyllium plagiosum | reverse complement strand
CGAGCTGCTGAATGAACCCTTCAGTTTATTGTGGTAATATGCAGTGCTTGGCCATACTGTTACATGAATGTTATCGACACTTTATCAACACAAGCCTCAGTGCTGCCCGGGTCTTGCTTTGCATGAATACAGACTAGTTCACGGGCGAAGGGGGAACAAATTATTCAGAACATTTTGAAATTTTCAGTGACAATCCCCATTTCTGATCTTATTGTGGGGAGGGTGGGGAGTGGGAACAGGCGGATATTGATAATGTTTGTGCCGAGGAAGATAAGCTGAGGATCTCCCACAGAGATGTCCTGGGAGTGAGATGATTGACATGTACGAACCATAAACATCTTCCTTTGTGCTTTGATTGACTGCAGTCACTGGAGAGTTTACTCTGATTCCCATCAACTCCAATTTTGTTAGCTCTTTGATGTCAACCTCAGTCAACCAGTGCCTTGATAACAGTACCAGTCAATATTAGCTGAACTCTTGTTTTCACCACTTTTGTTAATATCAATCAGACATGGTATAGGAATAGCAATTGGTTAAATCAAACAGAGGTTCGTGAATGTCAGGAATTCTCTTCCAGAGTGTAAGTGGAGCGAGTTGACAGATAGTATTTGAAGAACAGTTCGATGAATACTGATCTGACATATAGTTGAGGGCTAAGAAGAATTGGGCATGAAGGAGGATTTGAGACCGAGTGTGGATCTGCGACAATCTGAGTGAAGGGCATGACGGGCTTGCTGGGTGAATGACCTGCCCCTGTTTTTGATGTTCTCACATTGTGTTATTGGGAATTCAGTTGGTGTTATTTTCCTGGAAGCTCTGTTATTGAATGTTGCAGTCAAGGAGACGATTTTGTGAACCTTCTCTGGGCGAGCTTTTGGGGCTGTATTCACAGTGAGTCTGGGTCTATAACATAATCAATAAATGAAGCACATGTTGTAGATAATGGTGGTTCTGTGAAGAGAGATACATGGCCTCATTCAAACCCAACCTGGGTTTTCCAGTTACATTTTCCAAACTACTCCAAACCGTGTCTGGGGGTCTTTAGGGTCTGAATGGTCTCCTCTGCTTTTGTGAACCAGGTTACAGGGATAGATTGCCACCAACGGTTCCTTGTAGCAGGTCTGAGGGGCTGACTGGAACCTAGGAACATGGGACTGAGGAGCAGGAGTTGGTCTTTACACACCTTGAGCCTTCTCCTTCCGGCAGTGTGAGTATGGCTGATCAGGCTGTGATCTCAACTAAACATTCCTGAATTTTTCCCATTATTTGTGACTCAGTTCACTGTCAAATATTTAACTAACTTAGCTTTGAATCAATGTGTACATAGAGACCCCACAAACGGGTGAACAGAATT
>NW_025149634.1:0-1354 GCF_004010195.1 Chiloscyllium plagiosum | reverse complement strand
TAAGGATGGCAGCTTCCTTCCGTAAAGGACATCGGTGATCCAGATGGGTTTTTCCTGACATTCGAGAATAATTTCATCAATAGACTCATAATTGTAGATGCTTATTAAATTCAAGTTCCATGTCTGCCGTGGTGGGATTCGAATCAGGGACCCCAGAATATTCGCTGTGTCTCTGCATTAACAGTTCAGCAATGATAGCATGAGGCTGTTACCGAGCTACAAAGGGTGGAAACCAAAACCTTGATCAAATAGTTAGAATTAAGGAGTGTTGAAGGGAATGGGGGTAAAGAATTACCAAGTTTAGATTCAAGGCAACTGAAACTAAAGCCACCAACAGGGAGAGAGATTAAAACAAGAAACTCACATGCAGCTGGAATTGGATAAGTGCAGATACCTCAGGGAGGTGAGGAACTACGCAGGGAGGACAGGGTGAAGTCACGGGTAGATTTAAAAGCAGTGAACCAAATTTTGAAAATATCTATCTGAACATAATGTAGATCAGGTTAAAACTGAGGTAGGTGTCTGACACAACTTGCTGCAAGGACACAGACAGCAGAATCTGAGGTGATCATGAGGTAATGGAGGTAGAATGTGGGACACGAGCTGGGACTGTATTGGAATAGTCATGGTGAGAGGGAACAAATGCTGGATGGAGGGATTCAGCAGCTGGTGGACTGACGCTCAGGTGAGCCATCGGAAACGGAGCAAGTGACCACCATCTAATAGGGCAGAGAAACTGATCCTTCAGCCTGACACTGACTGACCACGTGGCTGTCAGTGACTCCAACACAAGTGAATGGAAACATTGCTCAGAGCCTGATTCGGTAACATACAACACAACCAGGAAATGGAAAGTGAATAATGAGCTGAAAACAAAGCCACTGCTCTGTTAGAGTGAAAATCATTCAATGTTCAGTTACTGAACATTACTGACTCTCAGAATATTCTAACCTGCAGAATCACAGTAAAAGGGGAAAGTAAACAACATTCTTGGCAAAGACATAATGAAACAACTGCTTGTATAAAAACAGCACAGAACAAAGGGGCTGAATCCTCCACAAACTGACAAACACAGGTACCATCAGATTTATAGATAGAGATTGGAATTCGTTAGAAAAACCCTTCCCTGCTAATGGTGTGTGGTAGAAACCATTCTCAGTGTGATCTGTCACTGAAAATCGTCTCTGTTTCCTCTCAGAAAAGGTGTGTCGCTCACTTACAGACTGACTTACAGACAAAGGAAACCTGATCAGGGACTCGCAGGTTAATTAAGCTATTAGTGACAGTCCATTGCACACAACAAGAGCTGAGACTACAACAAATTCCAGTGAAACCAACAATGCAATGAAAAAGG
>NW_025149633.1:0-1353 GCF_004010195.1 Chiloscyllium plagiosum | reverse complement strand
CCAGGTGCGCAGCAATCCACACCCTCGCTTCGTATAGTAACGTTGGACGCATCCAGTCTGGTTCAGCGACTGATCTATCCTTATCTTTTACAAAATTCTCTGTACATTCTCCTTCTTAACATCCACCTGTTGACGTACATCAGCCTGTTTCACGTTGTCCTCACAAACGACAAGACCATTGTCAGCAGGGAATACTGAGGCATTGCATTCATTAAGGACTTCGCCCACCTCCTGTGACTCCAGGCACAAGTTCCTTTCACTACCCCAGATTGGCCTTATCCTCACTCTGACCATCCTCTTGTTCGTTGCATAAGTGGAGAATGCCTCACGGTTTTCCTTAATTCTTCCCAACAATGCTTTTTCATGCCCCCTTCTCGTTGCCCTAAGTCCATTCCTCGGTTCCTTCCTGGTATCTTCAGAGAATCCCTACAGTGTGGAAACGGGCAATTTGACCCAACACCTCCATATCAACCCTCCAAACAGTATCCAACCCAGCACCATTCCCCCACCCTATTACTCTCCATTTGCCCTGACTAATGCGCCAAACCTACACATCCCTGAACACTATGGATAACGTAACATGGCTGAGTCACCGACCATACACATCCTTGGGCTGTGGGGCGAAACCGGAGAACCTGGAGGAAGCCCACGCAGACACGGGGAGAATGTGCAAACTCCACACAGACTGTCGCCTGCGGCTGGAACAAAAATGGAGTCTGTGGTGCAATTAGGTAGCAGTGCTAACCATTGAGACACCGTGCTGCTCCATGTTCCCCTCTAGAAACCTGTCTGACTCTTGCTTCCTCAACCTTACGTAAGCTTCCTTCTTCCTCTTGACTAGATGCCAAAGTCCAAGTGGACAATGTTGACTGCTCTGCCTTCATCTATCTTTGGCCACCTCCTCAAAGAGTCAATCCTGTTTGTGAAACATGGTTTTTGCACTCACAAAGCCCTGCTGCCCATCTCGAATCAGCCCTTGCCTTTGTAAATGTAAGAAGCTCCTTTATCTCAAAATCTCCTCCAACAACTTCCCCATCACTGGGCTCACGGGGCTGTAATTTCCTGGCTTTTCCCTGCAGTCCTTTAGCGATGGAACAGCATTAGCCGGCCTCAAGTCTTCCAACACCTCACTGTGCCTGTTGATAATATAAATATCTCTGTTAGGGACACTGCTTTCTCTTTCCTAGCTTCCCACAATATTCCAGGATCGACCCAATGAGCTACTGAAGACTGATCTAGTTTATTTGTTTTATGATTCCAGCATTTTCTCTTCTCTGGTGAGGATTCTTTCCAAGACATCACTATTTATTTCCTCAAGTGCCCAAGCTTCCATGTCTTTCGCCACAGTAAATA
>NW_025149632.1:0-1353 GCF_004010195.1 Chiloscyllium plagiosum | reverse complement strand
CACTCTGTTACGATGCAGCTGGCAAATGTCTTTGGAAGGGCACATCGAATAAAGGAGATGTGGCAATCGCTGATACCAATGTTGCATGCAATCATTTTAACGAGATATGTGTGAACATCATGTACTATATTCGGAGGTAGGGAGTGTACAGAATGCATTGGACTCTCGCCCCAATGACCTCCCCAGGCTGAATTGATAAGGAGCTCCGAACAAAGATCGATGTCTAAACACATGATACGGGAGCCTCTTGAAAACTTCTCCAAAACAGTAGAAAATAGCAGCAACATGAGGAACTGGGAATGCTGCCTTTAATGACAGAGAACGTGTGTAAGTGGGGACACTGCATGAATAAGGAGACATTATGTGGATGTGGCAACTCCAGTCAAAATAACAGGAGAATGTGGAAGCGGGCATATTGTCTGAAAAGAGAGGGACAGGTGGAAGTGCAAATTTTGCTGATCGCACCAGTGGAAGTGGGAATCATGTCCAATAAAAACAGGGAACATTTGGAAGCTGGAATGTCTCAAAAATAACAAAGAAATGTGTAAGTGGGAATGTTGTCCAAAATAATTGGAATATGTTAAAGTCGTGATACTGTTTAAACCAACAGCACAATGTGGCTATTGGAATGTCATCTCAAATGAAATGATCGTGAGGATGTGGGAATTGTTTTGAAAATAACAGGAGAATTTTATGGTGGGAATGCTGTCTGAAGTTGATTTAATTATTCATTGATATATTTATAGTCACTTGTATCTTGTTCCTAAACGTCGTGAAAAGTATTTATACCATGGCCAAACTCTCGTGCCATCTTAAAGCAAAAGAAACATATGTCAAAACATAGATTATAATGTCAGTGAATGAATAAATAACATCAGAGAATTCATGGAATCGCTACCGTGTAGAATCAGGCCAGAAGGCCCAAAAGGTTCACACAGACCTTCTGAAGAGTATACCGTGCAGAATCATTCTCCTAATACACGACATATCCCCTGACTAATGCACTTCTTTGCACACCCCTGAATAATATGGGCAATTTAGCATGGTCAATTCACCTAACGTGCATATCTTTCGATTACAGAAAATCTCCAACTTTACTGCTCTTTCATGGGCAATGCACCTGGGGACCAGGAATGAGGGTTACCCTGGCACTGCAACTGGACCAAATATCACTACTCTTCAGCGCCATCTTTCCGTTGCCACTATGATTCCTCGCTGGACCTCACCACCACAGACACAACTGGTGCTGACGGGTGCAGAATCTGGCAAACCGCTGTCACGATGACCATTTAGAAACCAGCAGCTGGATCATACAGATTCACCATGGATTTATGAAGGGGAAATTATGCTTCA
>NW_025149631.1:0-1353 GCF_004010195.1 Chiloscyllium plagiosum | reverse complement strand
ACGCACCACGCTCTGTGTGAAAATGTTGTCCCTTAGGTCCCTTTTAAACTTTTCCTCTCTCACCCTAAACCTATGCCTTCTAGTTCTGAACTCCCCATCCCAGGGAAAAATATCCAGCTGAGAGCAGGGTAGCTTCCAGTCTATTAATGCGGAGGCTCATAGGAGTGTATTTAGAAGCGCCACGGGTAAATGCTTGATTGGAGCATGAGCTTATTCTAGATCTATTTATGATGTATGTAACTCCATGTTTTCCCATCCATTGTGTTGGCATTATGCTGGAAAATGACTGGCAGTTTGGAGATCCATACGCCCAATGCTTCAAGGACATTTTAGAGGAACTGAAAAGGCTAAGTAAAGCCAGCAAACATTCTGATAAGGTGCAGAGAATATAGGGAGGTCCATAGACTTGTACAAGGGATAATAGAACCTGTTAGGGTTGAAGACACTAAGAAAAAGTTGAAAACATGCTAAAACCAGGCCAACATTATTAGAAAAACTCAGGACTGAACCCTGCAGAGGCGGTAAAGTTAAAAAGCATTAAGGAAGAACCCACCGTGTTTAAAGGGATGTAAGGCTGAGCCACGTTTGGTTAGCACAAACATTCTTTCCAGATTTAAACAGGGACTACAGAAGTCCCTAGTGGACAAAATGTAAGTGAGGGAGAATAGGTGAAGAATCACAGGAGAATACAAGTTACATCTGGGGACAGTACTGTCCCAGAGGGTCATGGGCAGTTTAGGGGAAACCCATTCATTCCCAAGACAAAGGTGAAAGCAAAGAAAACACATCTAAAAATGAATGCCACTCGAGAAGGTCATGAAGGACATCCAGTGAAATCAGTTTGGAATGATCTGCTGGTGAATTTAAATATTAAACCCCAACAAACCCAGCAGTGTAGATGTAATCATAACTGAAAATGAAATGTGGAAAGCAAGTACACACAGCTTACGGTAGTTTAAAACCAAATTACCACTTATCATTCCCAAGATGATACATAAACAGGATTCACAGAAAGGGAAGGCTCTGGGTTCTGAATCAATATCAACCGTTAGGTGCCTGACCACCAAAAAACAAGGAAATCCAAAGGCTTAGTGTAAGGTTTGGAAGCACTCAAACAAAGACAGGAAATAACAGTGTGATAGCTGATGCAATGTCCAGAGTTTAACTTAACACAAGATTATATTGTTGCAAAACTTGAAATGGAACATTATGGTAAAATCAAAGTTAAAACAGTGAATATGCGTACCTATGCTTTCTTTTTACCTGTCTCCTTATAATTAAGTGCTCTTATAAGTCATTTTTCACTCCATGTGGTGCAGAGGTGTTGTAGAAGCATGCTTATGTCAAATATTT
>NW_025149630.1:0-1353 GCF_004010195.1 Chiloscyllium plagiosum | reverse complement strand
AATGTTCGCATCAATGTGAAATATATTTAAATGGATTCAACTATGTTTCCGCGGGTAAAATAAGAATTAATATTAATAATGATTAAGAGATTGTACAATACATTAGGTATTCATGTAAAGAGCCGTAATTCCACATTCACAGCACGCACTGGATTGAATAATTATTAGGGATGAGCAACAACCGAATTAGAAAATTTGTTCAATGAATTTAGAAATAATGAGAAATCTCGTTTGGCTATGTGACTGAGGAATATGTGCAAACAAACAGGAATTATTGCAGTGAAAAGTATTTGCAGGTCTGTAAATTTAAAGTCTGTGATTGTGGTGATCATTCAGATAAGCAAACATTAGACATTTACAATGAATGCTGGATGGGAAGGCCTTGGAGCCATTGTGGGATACTTGACCTGAAAAAAAAACTTATTCATATTGCAATGTTGGTACTCAGAAAAAATTGGTTACATTAAAATGTGAATATCATTTTACTTGTTCAAAAGACTTTCTTCAATAATTTCGCAATTATTATCATGACAATGACTTGATAATTAATGCTGTTATATGAGCAATTAAAATGATTCAATATTTCAAAAACATTTTGCTGTGATGTTGATTGCATTTTTATTAAAATTGGTAAATTGTGGAATAAAATATAGTAACTAGCTTTATGAATTGAAGAAAAAGTGAGTGATTATAGAACAAAGTTTTCTTTCTTTACAAAAGAATATGGGTAGCACAAGAAATATGAATTTCTATCAAATGGTTTCCTCATAGAGACATGTTATTTTAATTTATCATCTGAGTTCAGACATTTGTGTCAGAATTTGGAAGAAAATTAATAGTTAATGAAAGTGAGCATGAAAGTGAACAAATGATGCAATCAATGACAGTTGGTACATAAAGGAATTATAATAATTGTGACATTATTGTACAATGATGAACAACGTTGAAATAGACAAGACAAAAATATCAACATGTTCAAAGCAGTTTTTTTCTTACAATGAAATGAAACCAATAATCATTTTGCAGTGCGCATGATTTGAAAATAAAAGTCATTTAATGTAAGTCATAAACTGAAGACTACTTCCATTTTGCAAAAATGGAGACTTTCCCAAATTCAAAATTTAGGTTTGCTGAATTATACAACAAAAATGGTTGTAATTTGAAAGTGTACTACAGTCAATATCCGTGACAAAGTAGAAGCATTGTTTCAAGCAACATAAATCATCTTCAACTACTGAACTGACAAAGAAGATATCAATTGCACTTAATAGTAAACAAATGCTTACTGTTGTCATTGGTTTCAGGAGCAATAAGGTAATAACTCAGGTTATTCTACTGAACAATAACCAGATG
>NW_025149629.1:0-1353 GCF_004010195.1 Chiloscyllium plagiosum | reverse complement strand
TCAGTACCCGGGTTATACAGTTACAGACCTACCCTACCAATTCAGTACCGGATTATACAGTCACAGACCCATCCCACCAATTCAGTACGGGGATTATACAGTCACAGACCTGTCCCATCAATTCAGTACCCGGGTTATACAGTCACAGACCTACCCCACCAATTCAGTACCGGGTTTATACAATCACAGACCTGACCTACCAATTCAGTACCGGGAGTATACAGTCAGAGACCTGCCACACCAATTCAGTACCGGGTTATACAGTCACAGACCTACCCCACCAATTCAGTACCGGGATTATACAATCACAGACCTGTCCCACCAATTCAGCACCCGGGTCATACAGTCACAGACCTGCCCCATCATTTCAGTACTGGGATTATACAGTCACAGACCTACCCCACAAATTCAGTACCCGGGTTATACAGTCACAGACCTGCCACACCAATTCAGTACCGGGATTATACAGTCACTGACCTACCACACCAATTCAGTACCGGGATTATACAGTCACAGACCTACCACACAATTCAGTACCCGGGTTATACGGTCACAGACCTACCACACCAATTCAGTACCGGAATTATACAGTCACAGACCTACACCACAAATACAGTACCCGGATTATACAGTTACAGACCTACCCCACCAACTCAGTACCGGGATTATACAGTCACAGACCTACCCCACCAATTCAGTACCGAGATTATACAGTTACAGACCTGCCCCACCAATTCAGTACTGGGATTATACAGTCACAGACCAGCCCCACCAATTCAGTACCGGGTTATACAGTCACAGACCTGACCCACCAATTCAGTACCTGGATTATACAGTCACAGACCTACCCCACCAATTCAGTACCGGGAGTAAACAGTCAAAGACCTGCCCCACCAATTCAGTACCGGAAGAATACAATCACAGACCTGCCCCATCAATTCAGTACGGGGAATATACAGTCACAGACCTACCACACCAAATCAGTACCGGGATTATACAGTTACAGACCTGCCCCACCAATTCAGTACCGGGATTACACAGTCACAGACCTGCCCCACCAATTCAGTACCGGGTTATAGAGTCACAGACCTGACCCACCAATTCAGTACCGGTATTATCCAGTCACAGACCTACCCCACCAATTTAGTACCGGGTTATACAGTCACAGACCTGCCCCAACAATTCAGTAGCGGAAGAATACAATCACAGACCTGCCCCACCAATTCAGTACGGGGAATACACAGTCACAGACCTACCACACCAAATCAGTACCGGGATTATACAATCACAGATCTGCCCCACCAATTCAGTACGGGGAACATACAGTCACAGACCTACCACACCAAATCAGTA
>NW_025149628.1:0-1353 GCF_004010195.1 Chiloscyllium plagiosum | reverse complement strand
GTTACCGTTGATACCATGAGATTGCACTTTCTGTATCATGTGAGGCTTTGTCAAAAGTGTTGCTGAAAACGAAAACATACAAGCGACCTCCTCGAAAAAATTCAATTAAATTCATTCGGCTTGACTACCCTCTAATAACTTCATGCTGATGATCCTTGATCAAACATTGTCTCTCTCAATGAAGATCGATTGTCTCTTTCCCTGTTTTCCCCAATACTTTCCCTGAAACATATCTGATACTCACTGATCTATTGTTTATTGGTCTACCTGCACCAATCCTTTCTGTAAAGGGTGCTCTCCATTACTCTGGCAACTCCTCTGTGACCAGATTCAACTTAAACGATTGAGTCAAGGCATTTCCTCCATTGTCTCCTACTGCAGCTTGTGATACATCTCTTCCAGACCTGGAGACTAGTCCAATTCTACTCCAACCAAAACCATTTTTTCCTGCTCGCATCTTATATCAATCTGCTCAAGAGCTTTCCAGTCCGGTCTTCTTGAAATATGCACCTGCCTCTTTTTTCTCCCAGGTAAATCGGATGCGAAGCTCTCATGTCACAATCTGTCAGTCTTCTCCAGCTTCACACACAGATTGCCCCCTTGATGTCTAATGGGCCCTAAGTCAATGCCCATGTTCGTCACTCCTCTCTGTGTGATTTTTTTAAAGTTTCATTTCGATCACCTCTTATTCTTTGAAACTCTCTGGAACACAGACGGAGTACCCTCATCAGACAATCTTAACATCTGAGGGATTAATCTCGAGAATGTCCTTGCAGACCTTACAGTGTTTCTATAAATAACAGACATTGCCTGCCTTTCATTAAATCATTTTAATGTACTTTTCAAATTTACTGAAGCCAACTTTATCCTCGTATCTTAATGGCTTGCATGACCCAGGTATGTACCAGTAATATAAGGAAACAACTGTTTTGTGTTCAGATGTCATTTAAATTCAAAATATAAAGATCACTATTCCCAAAAGCTTCTTTACAACAAAGTCTTCAATTAGCTCTTCTGATCACACATCACCAATTCCAGAACAGCCTGATCTCTACTTGGTGCGCAACATATCATTAAAGCAACACATCTCATAGACGCTTATGTAATCCATTTTCCCAGCATTAACATTCACTTAGATTCACAACTCTTAAGATTTAACTCGAAGCTGTCCATTATTACTGCAGTATCCACAAACTTGTATGTCTAATTTCCTGTTTTGTACCATAAACATTTCTATCACAATTTTGACTTTGATATGTAACTCTCATCAATGTTTGCTTCTCCTTGCTGTGTCTAAGCTCCACCTTACCAGATTCTGACTGACATGGGGTCTGGCGAGGTTGATGGTAGATT
>NW_025149627.1:0-1353 GCF_004010195.1 Chiloscyllium plagiosum | reverse complement strand
CCTTATCAAAGGCTTTACTGAAGTCCATGTTTAGCACGTCAACTGCCCTACCCTCATCTACATGCTTGGTCACCTTCTCTTAGAGTCAGAGAGTCAGAGAGATGTACAGCACGGGCACAGACCCTTCGGTCCAACCCGTCCATGCTGACCCAGATATCCCAACCCCAATCTAGTCCCACCTGCCAGCCCATATCCCTCCAAACCCTTCCTATTCATATATCCATTCAAATGCCTCTTAAGTGTTGCAATTGTACCAGCCCCCACCACATCCTCTGGCAGCTCATTCCATACACGCACCACCCTCTGGGTGAAAACGTTGCCCCTCGAGTCTCTTTCCCCTCTCACCCTAAACCTATGCCCTCTCTCTCTCTCTCTCTGCTTTGCTCTTTCATCTGTTCCTTCAGAAATCTAAGTTCCTCCTCATCTTTGTTTGAAAGGGCCCTCCCCTTACTCGGACGCTGTTCCCTTGGGACCACCACCAGGAACATCTTCCCAACATCCATTCTGACCAGGCCGCTCAGTATTCAGTCTGTTTCACTCACCCCCCCCCCACCGCAACCTCATCCTTCTGAACTCCATCGAGTAACGACCCAGAGTCATCAAACGTTGCTGGTGGGTTAACCTGTTCATTGCTGGGACCGTTCGCGTGAACCTCCTGTCAACACCCTCCAGGGTCAGTCCGTCCTCCCTGAGACATGGGGCCCAGAACTGCACACAATGCTCCAAATGTGGCCCGACTCGAACCTGATACAGCCTCAGAAGGACATCCCTGTTTATAGGGTCAAAGTCCTCGCAAAATAAATGCCATCACTGCGTATGCCTTCCTAACCCCGGACTCAGCCTGCAGGTTTACCCTGAGACACTCCTGCACTGGGACTCCCAAGTGCCTCGACAACTTCAGATTTCTGAATGTTCTCCCCGTTTAGGAAGCAGTCCGCACCTCTAATTCATCCGACCAAAGCGCATGACCTGACACGTCCCCAAGTTGTACTCCATTAGTCATGCATTTGCCCACCTCACAATTAGCAGTGTAGAGGGAGCTTTACTCTGTATCTAACCCCTGTCCCTGGGAGTGTTTGATGGGGGCACAGTGTAGAGGAAGCTTTACTCTGTAGTCACCCTCACCTGCACATCCCTGGGCACTATGTGACAATTCCCCATGGCCAACCCACCCTAACCTGCACATCCCTGGACACTATGGGACAATTCCCCATGGCCAATCCCACCCTAACCTGCACATCCCTGGGCACTATGGGACAATTCCCCATGGCCAATCCACCATAACCTGCACGTCCCTGGACACTATGGGACAATTTCCCATGGCCAATCCACCATAACCTGCACATCCCTGGA
>NW_025149626.1:0-1353 GCF_004010195.1 Chiloscyllium plagiosum | reverse complement strand
AGGCCGGAGCGGTGTGGGGCTGACCAGCAGGCCAGAGCAGTGTGGGGCTAATCAACAGGCCGGAGTGGTGTGAAACTGACCAGCGGGCCAGAGCGGTGTGGAACTGACCAGCAGGCTGGAGTGGTGTTGAACTGACCAGCAGGCCGGAGCGGTGTGGGGCTGATCAACAGGCCGGAGCGGTGTGGGCCTGACCAGCAGGCCGGAGCGGTGTGGGGCTGACCAGCAGACCAGAGCGGTGTGGAACTGACCAGCAGGCCGGAGCAGTGTGGGGCTGACCAGCAGGCCGGAGCGGTGTGGGGCTGACCAGCAGGCTGGAGCGGTGTAGGGCTGACCAGCCGGCCCGAGCGGTGTGGGGCTGATCAACAGGCCGGAGCAGTGTGGAACTGACCAGCAGGCCGGAGCGGTGTGGGGCTGACCAGCAGGCCGGAGCGGTTTTGGGGGAGACCAGCAGGCCGGAGTGGTGTGGAACTGACCAGCAGGCAAGAGCGGTGTGGAACTGACCAGCAGGCTGGAGCGGTGTGGGGCTGACCAGCAGGCCGGAGCAGTGTGGGGCTGATTCACAAGCCGGAGTGGTGTGGAACTGACCAGCAGGCCGGAGCGGTGTGGGGCTGACCAGCAGGCCGGAGTGGTGTGGAACTGACCAGCAGGCCGGGGCGGTGTGGGGCTGATCAGTAGGCCGGAGTGGTGTGGAGCTGACCAGCAGGCCGGAGCGGTGTGGGGCTGACCAGCAGGCCGGAGTGGTGTGGGGCTGACCAGCATGCCGGAGCGGTGTGGGGATGACCAGCAGGCCGGAGCGGTGTGGGGCTAATCAACAAGCCGGAGCGGTGTGGAACTGACCAGCAGGCCGGAGCGGTGTGGAACTGACCAGCAGGCTGGAGCGGAGTGTAACTGACCAGCAGGCCGGAGCAGTGTGGGGCTGATCAACAGGCCGGAGTGGTGTGGAACGGACCAGCAGGCCGGAGTGGTGTGGAACTGACCAGCAGGCCGGAGCGGAGTGGAACTGACCAGCAGGCCGGAGCAGTGTGGGGCTGATCAACAGGCCGGAGTGGTGTGGGGCTGACTAGCAGGCCGGAGCAGTGTGGGGATGACCAGCAGGCCAGAGCGGTGTGGGGCTGACTAGCAGGCCGGAGCAGTGTGGGGATGACCAGCAGCCCGGAGCGGTGTGGGGCTGATCAACAAGCCAGAGCGGTGTGGGGCTGACCAGCAGGCCGGAGTGGTGTGGAACTGACCAGCAGGCCGGAGCAGTGTGGGGCTGATCAACAGGCCGGAGTGGTGTGGAACTGACCAACAGGCCGGAGCGGTGTGGGGCTGATCAACAGTCCGGAGTGGTGTGGAACTGACCAGCAGGCCAGA
>NW_025149625.1:898-1353 GCF_004010195.1 Chiloscyllium plagiosum | reverse complement strand
TATAAAAAGTCTAGCCCTTTCATGAAGTGTAACATCTCTCAGGTCCATGCAGACCTTAGTTTGTTATTCTATAATGTCAAGGCAGTCGTGCCCTGGATTCTGAGGACAGTCTCCTTCCCCTTTCCAAAGAAAGGCAGCTGGATTTAAACAAATTGTCCGTGACCAACACTAGATCATCCTTTTCTATTAATATTGCCTCATATTTCAGAATCCACAAGTCTGTCAGCCATCGCCCAGCTTTTTGTTTTAGGATCGTTCTCACTTGGTGTGGGGTGCTTACTATTAGGGTTCCCCCAAATGTAAGCTTTCTGCTTTCCTCCACCAACAGTGCAGTAGCAGCCACAGCCTGCACACATTCATGCCATCCCCGGGATACTGGATCCTATAGCGACGAAAGATATGCGACTGGCTGTCTCATTCCTCCCCACCTCTGGGTTAATACTCCCAAAGCCGCT
>NW_025149625.1:0-775 GCF_004010195.1 Chiloscyllium plagiosum | reverse complement strand
ATCCACAATCTGCAATATCCCATTAGACCCAAAATTGTGCGTAACTCCCGTTTAGTGCTGGGCAGTGGAATCCCCACTATTCCCTCTATTCGTTCTGGGCTTATCTTTGACTTTCCCTCACTATCTAAATGTCCCAAGGATTTCACTTCTTGCTCCACACATTGTAGTTTGTTTTTAGATACTCGCAGTCCCTGTTGGCCCAGGAAATTCAATAATTTGTTAATGGCTTCTACTACTCTTTCTCTTCTTTTTCCTGTTACTAAGAGGTCATCTACATACGCAACAGGGTAGTCCCCTTGGGCAGCAAAATTTCTCGAATATTTGTTCTAACATCTGTCGGCAGCAAAATTTCTCGAATATTTGTTCTAACATCTGTCCAAATAAATTCGGGGATTCCGTAAACCCCCTGGGGGAGCACGGTCCACCGGTATTGCTGTTTCCGTCCTGTCTTGGGGTCTTCCCATTCATAGGCGAACAAATTCCTACTTTCCTGCGCCATGGGACAAGCCCAAAAGGCATCCTTTAAATCTATCACACTAAACCATTTGTGGTCATGAGGGATCTTACTTAATAACGTATAGGGTTTTGGCACCACTGGGTGCCTGATCTGTACGATTCGATTCAATGTTCTCAAATCCTGCACCAATCGATAAGTTCCATCAGATTTCCGCTGGTAGAATTAGGGTATTATAAGGAGACATACATGGCTCCAACAGTCTATCTCTAATCAGTCCTTCAATTCCTGGCTACAGTCCTCGTTTACCTTCCATGGAAA
>NW_025149624.1:0-1353 GCF_004010195.1 Chiloscyllium plagiosum | reverse complement strand
ATCTCCATGTGCCCTCCCCTATAAATACCAACTATCTCTGCGGTAACCCACTGGAAATGCTGACACACAGCCCAGGACCCCTGTAAATACTGACACATTCCCCGGTACACCTCTTTTAATGCTGTCACACTGCTCAAGAACTCCATTGAAAATACTCACATATCCCCTGTTCCCCTAATAACTACCGAACACTGCACGGGAATTCGCGTCTGAATACTAACACATCCTGGGAGACTCCTCCATCTCCCCGTAAATACTGATAATGCTCCGGGGTACATTCCTGTAAATGCTGACACATGCCCCGGTGCACCCCTCTATATACTGTCACACTGGCCAGGAACATAGATACATTCCCTGGAAAACCCTATAAATACGGACTGCTGCCTGACAATTTCTCACTGAACACTGACACACAACGCAGGACAGCACGCCCTGTGAAAACCCGAAAAACCCGGGGAACCTTCCTGTAACTCCTGACACAATCCTCGGCGCACACCTTTTAATGCCATCACAGTGCCCTGGAAACCCTCTGTAAATATTGCCACACGTCCGAAACACGACCCTGTCCATAATAACACACTTCTCAGAAACTACCAGTAAATAACTACACACTCCCCTGTATATTCCCCATATATACTCAAGTACTGCCGAGAACCCCCGTAAATACTGAGCCCACCCCCGCGCTACATACCGAATTTCTCCGTCGGACTCGCCTGTCAATACTGACATACATCATGAGACACACCAATAAGCATTGACACACAACCCGGATCCCTCCTGTAAATACTGACACAATTGACACACAACCCGGATCCCTCCTGTAAATACTGACACATCCCCCACACACCCCTGTAAATACTGACACAATACTTGGAAATCATTCTGTTAATACTGACACAGTCCCGAAGACCCCAATCCGGAAGTGCAGCAGCCTCCTCAAGAATATCTGACGCACTCAACATGACCACCCCGTAAATACCGACACTTTCCACCGGGACACCACTGTAAATACTGCCATTCATCGCAGTAACTCTCTGCAGATACCTACACACTCCCTCTGACCACCTCTGTCATTCTTGACCAACCCCCAGGAAGTAATGGCACTCTTCCTGAGACCACGTCTGTAAATACAGACACTGTCCCCCTCTGTAATAATTAGATTCCCCTACCGTGTGGAAACAGACTCTTCTGCCCATCAAGTCTGCACTGAGCAGCAAGATCCATTTCCCTCTGACTCATGCGCCTAAAACTACAGGCAATGTACCTTGGCCAATCCACCAATCCTACAATGTTTGTACGGTGGGAGGGAACTGGAGCACCCGGAGGAACCTACTCAGACACTGAGAGAATGTA
>NW_025149623.1:0-1353 GCF_004010195.1 Chiloscyllium plagiosum | reverse complement strand
GTGCCACAGGAATGGAGGGTTGTTCATGTTGTCCCCCTGTACAAGAAGGGTAGTAGGGATATTCCAGGTAACTACACACCAGTGAGCCTGACGGTGGTGGGAAAGTTGCTGGAGAAGGTACTGAGGGATAGGATCTATTTATATTTAGAAAAGAATGGGCTTTTCAGTGATAGGCAACATGGTTTTGTGTGGGGGAGATCGTGCTTTACCAACTTAATAGAGTTCTTCGAGGAAGTAACCAAGTTGATAGATGAAGGAAGGGCTGTTGATGTCATATACATGGACTTTAGTAAGGCATTTGATAAGGTTCCCCATTGTAGACTGATGGAGAAAATGAAGTCACATGGTGTGCAGGGTGTTCCAGCTAGGTGGATAAAGAGCTGGTTGAGCAACAGGAGACAGAGAGTAGTAGGTGAAGGGAGTTTCTCGAAATGGAGAAGGGTGACCAGTGGTGTTCCACAGGGGTCAGTGTTGGGGCCACTGTTGTTTGTGATTTACATAAATGATCTGGAAAAGGGCACTGTTGGTATGGTCAGCAAGTTTGCAGATGACATGAAGATTGGTGGAGTAGCAGAAAGAGAATACAGGAGGATATAGATAGACTGGAGAGTTGGGCGGAAAGGTAGCAGATGGTTTTCAATCCAGACAAATATGAGGTAATGCATTTAGGCAAGACTAATTTTCGAGCACATTATACAATGAATGGCAGGGCCTTGGGAAAAGTGGATGGGCAGAGAGATCTGGGAGTGCAGGTCCATTGTACCCTGAAGGTTGCTGCAGAGGTGGATAGAGTGGTCAAGAAAGCATATGGTATGCTTGCCTTCATTGGACGGGGTATTGAGTATAAGAGCTGGCTAGTCACATTAAAATTGTACAAGACTTTGGTTCGGCTGCATTTAGAACACTGTGTATAGTACTGGTCGCTTTGGAGAGGGCGCGGAGAAGGTTTACGAGGATGTTGCCTGGTATGGAAGGTGCTAGCTATGAAGAAAGGTTGAGTAGGTTAGGTTTGTTTTCATTAGAAAAAAGGAGATTGAGGGGGACCTGATTGAGGTTTACAAAATCATGAAGGGTATAGACAGGGTGGATAGAGACAAGCTTTTTCCCAGGGTGAAGGATTCAATAACGAGAGGTCACGCTTTCAAGGTGAGAGGTGGAAAGTTTAAGGGGGATACACACGGCAAGTACTTCACACAGAGGGTGGTGGGCATTTGGAATGCGTTACCAGCAGAGGTGGTAAAGGCAGGCACGGTAGATTCACTTAAGATGTGTCTGGATAAATGCATGAGTAGGTGGGGAGCAGAGGGATACAGATGCTTAGGAATTGGGCAACAGGTTTAGACATTACATTTT
>NW_025149622.1:0-1353 GCF_004010195.1 Chiloscyllium plagiosum | reverse complement strand
CACACTGGGCTGGGAGACTTTCACACTGGGCCGGGAGATTATCACACTGGGCCGGGAGACTATCACACTGGGCAGGAGACTATCACACTGGGTTAGGAGACTATCACACTGGGTTGCGAGACTATCACACTGGGCCGGGAGACTGTCACACTGGGTTGGGAGACTATCACATGGGCTAGGTAGTCTATCACACTGGGCTGGGAGATTATCACACTGGGCACACTGGGCCGGGAGATTATCACACTGGGCCGGGAAACTATCACACTGGGTTGGGAGACTATCACACCGGGTTGGGAGACTATCACACTGGGCCGGGAGACTATCACACTGGGCCGGGAGACGATCACACTCGGCCGGGAGACTAACACACTGGGCCGGGAAACTATCACACTGGGTTGGGAGACTATCACACTGGGCTGGGAGACTATCACACTGGGCCAGGAGACTATCACACGGGGCGGGGAAACTATCACACTGGGTTGGGAGACTATCACACTGGGTTGGGAGACTATCACACTGGGCCGGGAGACTATCACACTGGGCCGGGAGACTAACACTCTGGGACGGGAAACTATCACACTGGGCTGGGAGACTAACACACTGGGCTGGGAGACTATCACACTGGTCTGGGAGACTATCACACTGGGCTGGGAGACTAACACACTGGGCCGGGAAACTATCACACTGGGCCGGGAAACTATCACACTGGATTGGGAGACTATCACACTGGGCTGGGAGACTATCACACTGGGCTGGGAGACGAACACACTGGGCCGGGAAACTATCACACTAGGCCGGGAGACTATCACACTGGGTTGGGAGACTATCACACTGGGTTGGGAGACTATCACACTGGGCCGGGAGACTATCACACTGGGCCGGGAGACTATCACACTGGGCCGGGAGACTGTCACATTGGGCAGGAGACTATCACACTGGGATGGGAGACTATCACACTGGGCTGGGAGATTATCACACTGGGCCGGGAGACTATCACACTGGGCCGGGAGACTATCACACTGGGCAGGGAGACTATCACACTGGGCTGGGAGACTATCACACTGGTCTGGGAGACTATCACACTGGGCCGGGAGACTATCACACTGGGCTGGGAGACTATCACACTGGTCTGGGAGACTATCACACTGGGCCGGGAGACTATCACACTGGGTTGGGAGACTATCACACTGGGCTCTGAGACTATCACACTGGGCCGGGAGACTATCACACTGGGTTGGGAGGCTATCACACTGGGCCGGGAGACTATCACACTGGGTTGCGAGACTATCACACTGGGTTGGGATACTATCACACGGGGCCGGGAGACTATCACACTGGGCTGGGAGATTGTCA
>NW_025149621.1:0-1353 GCF_004010195.1 Chiloscyllium plagiosum | reverse complement strand
AGTCTCCCATGGGAAACCTTGTCGAACGCCTTACAGAAGTCCGTATATCTCACATCTACTGCTCTGCCCTCAATCTCCTTTGCTACTTCTTCAAAAAACTCAATCAAGTTTGTGAGACATGATTTTCCACGCACAAAGCCATGTTGACTATCCCGAATCAGTCCTTGCCTTTCCAAATACATATACATCCTGTCGCTCAGGATTCCCTCCAACGACTTGCCCACCACGGAGGTCAGGCTCACTGGTCTATAGTTGCCTGGCTGGTCTTTACCACCCTTCTTAAACAGTGGCACCACATTTGCCAATCTCCAGTCTTCCGGTACCTCATCTGTGACTATTGCTGAGATATTTGTATCATCGAGAGGGCCAGCAATCACTTCTCTAGCTTCCCACAGAGTTCTCGGGTACACCTGATCAGGTCCTGGGGATTTATCCACCTCTAACCGTTTCAAGACATCCAGCACTTCCTCCTCTGTAATCTGGACATTTTCCAAGATGTCACCATCTATTTCCCTGCAGTCTATATCTTCCATATCCTTTTCCACAGTAAATACGGATGCAAAATATTCATTTAGTATCTCCCCCATTTTCTGTGGCTCCACACAAAGGCCGCCTTGCTGATCTTTGAGGGGCCCTATTCTCTCCCTAGTTACCCTTTTGTCCTTAATATATTTGTAAAAACTCTTTGGATTCTCCTTGATTCTATTTGCCAAAGCTATCTCATGTTCCCTTTTTACCCTCCTCATTTCCCTCTTAAGTATACTCCTACTTCCTTTATACTCTAAGGATTCACTCGATCTATCCTGTCAATACCTGACATATGCTTCCTTCTTTTTCTTAACCAAACCCTCAATTTCTTTAGTCATCCAGCATTCCCTATACCTACCAGCCTTCCCTTTCACCCTGACAGGAATATACTTTCTCTGGATTCTTGTTATCTCATTTCTGAAGGCTCCCCATTTTCCAGCCATTCCTTTACCTGCAAACATCTATCTCCAATCAGCTTTTGAAAGTTCTTGCCTAATACCGTCAAAATTGGCCTTTCTCCAATTTAGAACTTCAACTTTTAGATTTGGTCTATCCTTTTCCATCACTATTTTAAAACGAATAGAATTATGGTCACTGGCCCCAAAGTGCTCCCCCACTGACACCTCAGTCACCTGCCCTGCCTTATTTCCCAAGAATAGGTCAAGTTTTGCACCTTCTCTAGTAGGTACATCCACATACTGAATCAGAAAATTGTCTTGTACACACTTACGAAATTCCTCTCCATCTAAACCTCTAACCCTACGGCAGTCCCAGTTGATGTTTGCAAAGTTTAAATCCCCTACCATAACTACCCTATTATTCTTA
>NW_025149620.1:0-1353 GCF_004010195.1 Chiloscyllium plagiosum | reverse complement strand
AATAGTGCAGGGTTGGAACAATGAGGTAAATGACACAGGTACAGTGCAGGATTATGACAATGAGGCAAATGTTACAGGAGTAGAATAGAGTTGTTACAATGAGGTAAATGTTACACGAATAATGCAGGGTTATAACAATGAGGTAAATGATACAGGAATAGTGCAGGGTTATAACAATGAAGTAAATGTTACAGGAATAGTGCAGGGTTATAACAATGAGGTAAATGGTATCAGAATAGTGCAGGGTTGTAAAATTGAGGCAATGTTAAAGGAATACTGCAGGCTTATGACAATGAGGTAAATGATACAGGAATAGTGCAGGGTTGTAACAATGAGGTAGATGTTACAGGAATTCTGCAGAGTTGTAACAATGAGGTAGATGTTACAGGAATAGTGCAGGTTTATAACAATGAGGTAAATGGTATAGGAAGAGTGCAGGGTTGTAACAATGAGGTAAATGACACAGGAATAGTGCAGGGCTGTAACAATGAGGTAAATGAGAGAGGAATAGTGTAGGGTTATGACAATGAGGTAAATGATACCGGAATAGTGCAGCGTTATAACAATGAGGTAAATGAAACAGGAATAGTGCAGGGTTGTAACAATGAGGTAAATGTAACAGGAACAGTGCAGTGTTATAACAATGAGGCAAATGTTGGAGGAATAGTGCAGGGTTATAACAATGAGGCAAATGTTATAGGAATACTGCAGGCTTGTCACAATGGCGTAAATGATACAGGAATAGTGCAGGATTATAACAATGAGCTAAATGATTCAGGAATAGTGCAGGGTTGTAACAATGAGATAAATGTTACAGGAATAGTGCAGGGTTATAACAATGAGGTAAATGACACAGGAATAGTGGAGGGTTATAACAATGAGGCAAACGTTATCGGAATAGTGCAGGGTTGTAACAATGAGGTAAATGTTGCAGGAATAGTGCAGGGTTATAACAATGAGGTAAATGTTGCTGGAATAGTGCAGGGTTATAACAATGAGGTAAATGTTAAAGGAATAGTGCATTGTTATAACAATGAGGTAAATGACACAGGAATAGTGCAGGGTTATAACAATGAGGTAAATGACACAGGAATAGTGAAGGGTTATAACAATGAGGTAAATGTTACAGAGATAGTGCAGGTTTGTAACAATGAGGTAAATGTTACAGGGATAGTGCAGATTGGTAACAATGAGGTAAATGTGACAGGAATACGGTGGGGTTTTATCAATGAGTTAAATGATACGGGAATAGTGCAGGGTTATAACAATGAGGTAATGTTAATGGAATACTGCAGGGTTATGACAATGAGGCAAATGTTATAGGAATAGTGCAGGGTTATAACAATGAGGTAA
>NW_025149619.1:0-1353 GCF_004010195.1 Chiloscyllium plagiosum | reverse complement strand
GAGTTTCCCCAACAATCTCCATGTTGGGTTTCAGTTCTCCAGGATCTGCAGGACTGTGTTTGTAATTCCAGAGACGTTGACCCACAGAAGGGGATATTGGGTCAGGTGACGGTCTGCCTCATTCATTTGGGCAGATATCAAGGAGCATCTTAAACCGGAGAGGGATCAGGGGGATGGGAGCCGTTTAGAGAGAGAGTACAGAAGGTTAGACAGCTCAGCTCAAAGCACGGCGCTTAATGCTGCCCCGATTAAAATTTTGAAGATGGCAGAGGGGCAGATGAGCTGAGACAGGGTGGGAGCTGGGCGATATTGATGATGTGGAAGGACAGTGTGTGCATCTGATAACATTCTGTCAGTCTGACCAATAGCAGTCATTCCTGGCACTGGATTCACTGAGGGGTGAAGGGTCAGTGAACAGAGCGGACTGTCCCTGTTATTCTGTTCCTGACTCTCCAGCTCCCGCTCTGTTAGTGACCTCTGTTAATCTCCCGGGAAATGTGCATTCTCCAATACTGTCCAGTCTACTGAATATCATTCCTAAATAACTCCTGTCCGAGGTAATAATGATCAATGTGTCTGTGTCTCCTCCTCTGTTCTGTACATGTCATTGTTCAGGACTGTGTGCACATTTATGGACAGACATTGAGGATGTTATGAAAAAACCCAAACCCTCCGAAAATATATTAAGAAAATGGCACATGCCTTTTTTTAATTTTCTAAAGGTAAGTGTAAGGCATTGTAATTCAATTGTTCGAACTGCCAGGCTTGAAGCAAAACACACTTTACTCCACACTATCGATTAAATACAAACAAAAGAAAGGAATATTGGAATACCCTAACTCTATTGGAAACCTAAATGGCTGACAGATTATTTAATTACTGACCAGCAACTTTTCCAATTTCGTAACATTCCATAAAACACACGCTTGGCAAAGTAAAATAGATCGTCTCACATGGAATTCTGGACAAGGATTGTAACCGATTTGCTCAAAATTACATCTACTTTCAGTGTTCATGAAACAGGACAATATGTTGCTTGAGGTGACAGCAAAGATCTCTCTGTAGTTTCATGTTGACCTGTCTGTAGAAAGGATGTCAGATCCATAACAAGTGACCTCTTCCTGAATCTCACCAATCTCCAGATGGAATTCCATTTCACAGGTTTTTTGGCCAACTGACCAGATTAGATTAGATTAAATTACATTACATTACACTGTGGAAACAGGCCCTTCGGCCCAACATGTCCACACCGACCCGCCGAAGCGCAACCCACCCATACCCCTACATTTACCCCTTACCTAAAACTATAGGCAATTTAGTATGGTCAATTCACCTGACCTGCACATCTTTGGA
>NW_025149618.1:0-1353 GCF_004010195.1 Chiloscyllium plagiosum | reverse complement strand
ACTGAGATTCAATCCCTGTCACTGACTGAGATTGGATCCCTGTCACTGATTGATTGTCAATCCCTGTCACTGTCTGGGGGTCAATCCTTGTCACTGACTGAGATTCAATTCCTGTCACTGACTGAGGTTCAAATTCTGTCACTGTCTGAATTCAATTCCTGTCAATGACTGAGATTGAATGCCTGTCTCTGACTGAAATTCAATCCCTGTCACTGATTGAGATTCAATTCCTGTCACTGACTGAGATTCAATGCCTGTCACTGACTGAGATTCAATCCCTGTCACTGACTGTGATTGAATGCCTGTCACTGACGGAGATTCAATCCCTGTCACTGACTGAAATTCAATTCCTATCACTGACTGATTGTAAATCCCTGTCACTGTCTGAGGGTCAATCCTTGTCATTGACTGATTGTCAATCCCTGTCACTGACTGAGATTCAACGCCTGTCACTGACTGAGATTCAATCCCTGTTTCTGACTGAGATTCAATCCCTGTCACTGACTGAAATTCAATTCCTGTCACTGACTAATTGTAAATCCCTGTCACTGTCTGAGGGTCAATCCTTGTCACTCACTGATTTTCAATCCCTGTCACTGACTGAGGTTCAATCCCTGTCAATGATTGTGATTAAATGCCTGTCACTGACTGAGATTCAATCCCTGTCACTGACTGAGATTCAATCCCTCTCACTGACTGATTTTCCTGTCACTAACTGAGATTTAATTCCTTTCATTGACTGAGATTCAATTCCAATCGCTGACTGAGATACAATCCCTGTAACTGACTGAGATTCAATGCCTGTCACTGAGTGAGATTCAATTCCTGTCACTAACTGAGATTTAATTCCTTTCATTGACTGAGATTCAATTCCAATCGCTGACTGAGATACAATCCCTGTAACTGACTGAGATTCAATTCCTGTCACTGACTGAGATTCATCCATGTCACTGACTCAGATTCAATCCCTGTCACTGAATGAGATTCGATCCCTGTCACTGACTGATTGTCAATCCCTGTCACTGTGTGAGGGTCAATCCATGTCACTGACTGAGATTCAATTCCTGTCACTGACTGAGGTTCGAATCCAGTCACTGTCTGAGATTCAATTCCTGTCACTGACTGAGATTCAATTCCTGTCACTGACTGAGATTCATTCCCTGTCACTGACTGAGATTCAATTCCTGTTACTGACTGAAGTTCAATCCTTGTGACTGACTGAAGTTCAATCCGAGTCACTGACAGCGATTCAAATCCTGTCACTGACTGAGATTCAATTCCTGTCATTGTCTGATGTTCAATCCCTGTCACTGACGGAGATTCAATTCCTGTCACTGATTGAGATCCAATCTC
>NW_025149617.1:0-1353 GCF_004010195.1 Chiloscyllium plagiosum | reverse complement strand
CTCGGTATAATACAGAAAACAGCAGTCCCTGTGCATAATATAGAGAAACACAGTTTCTGTGTACAATGTTGAGAACAGCACCCACCTTATTTCTGATACTCCTTGCGTTGAAGTATATGCACTTGAACCCATCTCTGTGTCCGCAAGTATTCCCTGTCTGTGCTAAATCTGTTTCCCAATCTGTTTCTCCACATCTCTGCTGCTATTGGGGGGCCTATAGTAAACACCCAACAAGGTGACTGCACCTTTCCTATTTCTGACTTCAGCCCATACTACCTCCAAAGGCACATCTCCCTCGAACTGCCTTTCTGCAGCCGTTATACCATTTCTAATTAGCAACGCCACCTCCCCCCCTCCTTTTTTACCACCCTCCCTAATCTTACTGAAACATCTGTAACCAGGAACCTCCAACAACCCTTCCTGTCCCTCTTTTATCCACGTTTCCGTGATGGCCACAACATCATAGTCCTAGGTACCGATCCACGCCTTAAGTTCACCCACCTTATTTCTGATACTCCTTGCGTTGAAGTATATGCACTTGAACCCATCTCTGTGTCAGCAACACTCTGTTCTGTGAGTCTAACCTCCTATATTAGCCGAGCAGTTCCATAAAGGGCCTATACTGCACTGTGATGTTCTTTGTTGTATTAGTCTAAATTTAAGATGAAGGGTGGAAGGTATAGGGGAGATGTCAGGGGTGGGTTCTTTACCCAGAGAGTGGTGGGGGCATGGAATGCGCTGCCTGTGGGAGTGGTAGAGTCAGAATCTTTGGTGACCTTTAAGCGGCAATTGGAAAGGTACATAGATGGGTGCTTAAGCGAGGACAAATGTTCGGCACAACATTGTGTGCCGAAGGGCCTGTTCTGTGCTGTATTGTTCTATGTTCTATGTTCTATGCACAGGCACTGATGTTCTTAGAAATAGACACGGGGACTACTGTTGTCTATATTATTTACAGGGACTGCTGTTCTCTAAAATTGACAGAGGGACTGCAGTTCTCTATATTATACACAGGGACTAATGTTCTCTAAATTAAAGACAGTGACTGCTGCTCTCTATATTGTACACAGGGTCTGCTGTTCTCGACATTGTACACAGTGGCTGCTATTCTCTAGATTATACATATGGACTGCTGTTTTCTGTATAAGAAAAAGAATGAATGAATGAATGCAGTTTGTTCCATTTTCTCTCATTCATTCAATGTGTTAAGCTTAACGCTTTAATTCAATGAATCAAACTGCATTCATTGATTCATTGAATCAATCTTTAATCATTGATTCAATGAATGAAAGGTTACTCATTGTTTGAATGAAACAAACCTAACTCACTTATTTAATGAATCAAACTGCACAC
>NW_025149616.1:0-1353 GCF_004010195.1 Chiloscyllium plagiosum | reverse complement strand
CGGACAGAGAGGAAAGGAAGGCTGGTGATGTTACAGAGATAGGAAAACAAGTCGGGAGTTGTTACAGAGATAGAAAGCAAGGCTGGAGATATTACAGAGAGAGGAAATCAAGGCTGGAAATGTTACACAGAGAGGAAAGCACGGCCGGAGATTGTACAGAGATAGGAAAGCAAGGCCGGAGATGTTGCAGTGATAGGAAAACAAGTTTGCAGATGTTACAGAGAGAGGGAAGCAAGGCCGGAGATGTTACAGGGATAGGATAGAAAGGCTGGAGATGTTACTGTGAGTGCAAAGCAAGGCTGGAGATGTAAGAGAGATATGAAAGCAAGGCTGGAGATGTTACAGAGTTAGGAAAGCAAGTTTGCAGATGTTGCAGAGAGAGGAAAGCAAGACTGGAGATGTTACACAGAGAGGAAAGCAAGGCTGGAGATGTTACAGCGAGAGGAAAGCAAGGCTGGAGATGGACAGAGAGTGGATGGATCAGATAGTGGAAGGCAAGGCCGGAGATGTTATAGAGATTGGAACGCAAGGCAGGAGATGTTATAGATAGAGGAAATCAAGGCTGGAGATATTACAGAGATGGGAAAGCAAGGCTGCAGAAGTTACACAGATAGGAAAATAAGTCTGGAGATGTTTAGGAGTGTGAGGAAAGCAAGGCTGGGCATGTTACAGAGAGTAAATAGCAAGGCAGGCGATAATTCTGAGACAGGAAAGTAAGTCATGAGAGGTTACTGAGATAGGGATGCAAGGCTGGAGATGTTAAAGAGATTGGATTGCAAGGCTTGAGATGTTAATGAGATAGGAAAGCAAGGCTGGACATGTTTACGGAGAGAGAGAAAAGGAAGGCTGGAGATGTTTTCGATATAGGAAAACAAGTCTGGAGGTGTTACAGAGAATTGAAAGCAAGGCTGGAGATGTTGCAGAGAGAGGAAAGCAATCAGGAGATGTTACAGATATAGGAAAGCACGTCTGGAGAGGTTACAGAGATAGGAATGCAAGGCTGGAGATCTTATGTAGAGAGGAAAGGAAGGGCGAAAATGTTACAGAGATACGAAAACAAGGCTGGAGATTTTGCAGAGGTAGGAAAGCAAGGCTGGCGATGTTACACAGATATGACAGCATGTCTGTAGAGGTAACAAAGATAGGAATGCAAGGCTGGAGATGTTAATGAGATAGGAAAGCAAGATAGGATATGTTATGGAGAGAGGGGAAAGCGAGGCTGGAGATGTTACAGTGATAGGGAAAGCAAGGCTAGAGTTGTTACAGAGATAGGAAAGCAATGCTCGAGATGCTACAGGGATAGAAAAGTAAGGCTGGAGACGTTACAGAGAGAGGAAAGCAAGGCTGGAGATG
>NW_025149615.1:0-1353 GCF_004010195.1 Chiloscyllium plagiosum | reverse complement strand
CAGGTATTGGCACTATTGACAACATCGCCGATCTAAATGTCATCTGCAAACTTACGAATCCATCATTCCTTGCCCTCATCCAGGTCATTTATAAAAATGACAAATAACAGCGGACACAAAAAGGAACCTTGTAGTACACCATCAGTTACTGAACTCCAGGATTATCATTTCCTATGAACTGCCACACTCTTTCTTCTTTCAGCGATCCAATTTCTGATCCAAACCGCTAAACCATCCTCAATCCCATGACTCTGTATTTCATGCAACAGCCGACAGTGCCTTACTGAAAACCATATCCACCACATCAACCACTTTACTCTCATCCACCTGTTTGCTCACCTTCTCAAAGTCCTCAATAAGTTTTGTGAGGCACAACCTGCTATTCATAAAATCGTACTCACTATCCCGAATCAACTTCTTCCTTTTACGATGATCATAAATCCTATCCCTTACAATCTGTTCCAACAGGTTCCGCTGCAAGAAAGCTAAGGATCACAGTTCTATAATTACCAGCATTGTCTCTACTCCCCTTCGTGAAGAAGGGGACAATATTTGCTAAACTCGGGTCTTCTCGCACTAATGACATAAACACTGAAGAAATAAAGCTTATAGTCAAAATTCTGCAATCTCCTCCCACGATTCGCAAAGAATCCTCGGATACATCCCATCAAGTCCTGGGGACAAATCTATTTTTAGACTTTCATGAATTGCTAACAACTCCTCTTTATGAATGTCAAGTTCGTTTATTCTAATAGGTTGCATCTCAATACTCACTTCGACAAAATTGCATTTTCATTTTTGATATGATAAAAAAAACATGCAAAGTCTCTGCTATCCTTGGACAGCGCTGACAACTTCGTACTTCTGTTCTGGAGAGGCCATAATCATATGCGAGACATTCTTTTATTCTTGAACTATCAATTGAAAGCTTCAGGATTGTTCCTGCCAAAGACTTCTCATGCCTCCTCTTCGCTCGAAGTAGCTCTCTCTTTAGGCCCTTCCTGGTTAGCTTTTAATTCCCAAACGTCCTATCTCAGCCTTCATATCTCATGTTTACATACGCCCCCTTCTCCTTCTTCTAAGAGATTCAACTTCTTCAGTAAACCCAGCTCCCTGTGTCGACCTCATATCCTCTGCTTGACGAATGCATACTTACCAAGGACATGCAGTAGCTTTTCCCTGAACAAACTCCATATTTCAGATGTGCACAACCCTTGAAGCGACTTTCCACATGTAGTGCATCTTAACTCTTGCCTAATCGCACCATAATGGCCTTTCTCCCCGCGATACCTCATGATCTGCAATAAATACCTATTCATTTCTATCACTAAATAAACATAACCGAATTGTGGT
>NW_025149614.1:0-1353 GCF_004010195.1 Chiloscyllium plagiosum | reverse complement strand
ATCCCTGCTTCCAATCTGTCTCATCCTGTCAGACTTTTGTATATTTCACTGATTTCTCCACTCATTTTCCTAAACCCCATGGAATACTGGCTCAGTCACCACAAACTCTGCTCCCACAACATGCTCGCCATCCCAGATATCAGTCTGGTCATCCTTCATTGCTCTCTGTAAATGTCAGGTTTGTCCTTTATTAGGTATGGAGATGTGAACTGTCCACAATACTGCACAATGTTTGAGATGATGTCTCACCAAGTCCCTGTACAGCTACAGTAAGACACCATTTCTCCTGGACTCACATCCCCCTGAAATGAAGGTCAGCACACCATTTATCTTCTTTCCTGCTTTCTTTCCTGCAATATTGCTTTCAGTGACTGGTGTACAAGGAGATCCAGATCCTTTTCAATGTTATAGCTCCTCACTTGCTGGTTGCATATACACTGGTCAGTATGCCAATGCCATGCCCAGTATTGACTTCTGGTTACAGGACTCACTGTGCTGCAGGGGCCTCAGAGGTTTATGCAGAAGGAAACAACAAAAAGGAGCATACGTCCCTTTGTAAATCAACATGTTTCAACCCATCCTTTTCAAATGGTCGGCTGCCAATTTATCGTTTCCACCAAAGGGCACACCGTCACCTCTATCCACATTGTTCTCTTTCTGTCACGTATTTACTCATTCACTCCACTTGTCTTAGTCTTCTCGGTGCTTTTTTACATCCTCCTCACCCACTCACAATCCCACATCCGTTAGTGCTGTCAGCAGGCTGGCATATATTGTATCTGATTCCAGCAACCCAATGTTTAATGGGTATTGTGAACAGCTGGGCCCCAAGCACCGGTACCTGCGACACCTCAGCAACCTTCCTCTGTTAATTTCTATTTATTTATTTCGTGAATCTGGGCGTCACTGGCTGGGCCAGCATTTATTACCTGACCCGAGTTGCCCTTGAGAAGGTGGTGGTGAGCTGCTTTGTTGAATGCTGCAGTCCACCTGCTGCTGTTGACCTCCAATGCCATTAGGGAGGGAATTCCGAGAATCTGACCCAGTGACTATAAAGGAGCAGTGATGTATTTCCAAGTCAGGATGGTGAATGGCTTGGAGAGAACCTAAAGATGATAATACTTCCATACATCTGCAGCCCTTGTCCTTCTAGATAGACGTGGTCGTGTGTTGGGAAGATGGTCTCTGAGGATCTTTGATGAATTATTTCACTACAGCATATAGATAGTAAAACACTGCTGCTGCTGAGCGTTGATGGTGGCGCATTGTGGATATAGGGACAATCAAACTGGTTGCTTTGTCCTGGATGGTATAAAGCTTTTGAGTGTTGTTGGGGCTGCACTCATCAAGGCA
>NW_025149613.1:0-1353 GCF_004010195.1 Chiloscyllium plagiosum | reverse complement strand
TTAATGAACACATTCTCTTTACCAATTAACAGGGAACAGGATTATTCCCACACAGTATTGAACATTCTCAAACTACAGGATTACAATGACACAGTATTTACCATTCACAGCCCACAGGATTGTTCACATATAGTATTGATCATACTCAGGCCAAGGATTAGTCACACACAGTATTGACCATTCACAGGCCACAGGACTATTCCCACACAGTATTGGCTATTCTCAGGCCACAATATTATTTACATACAGTATTGACCATCCTCAGGACATAGAATTATTCCCACACAGTATTGAATATTCTCAGGCCACAGAATTATTCACACACAGTATTGTCCATCCCCAGGTCACAGGAGCATTCACACACAGTATTGACCATTCTCACCCCACAGGATTATTCACACACAGTATTGACGAACATATGGCCACAGGATTAATGAACACACTGCTTTGACCATTTACAACTCTCAGGATTATTCCCACAGAGTATTGACGATTCTCAGGCCACAGGATTATTCACACACAGTATTGACGATTCTCATGCCACAGGATTATTCCCACACAGTATTGACCATCCTCGGACCGTGCGATTATTCACACACAATATACAACATTCTGAGCCCACAGGATTATTCACTCACAGTACGGCCTAGCCTCAGATCACAGGATTATTCACCTACAGTATTGACCAGCATAAGGCTACAGGATGAATGAACACATTGTCTTGACCATTTACAGGTGGCAGAATTATTTCCATACAGTATTGACCATCCTCAGCCAAAAGGATTATTCCCACAAAGTATTGACAATCCTCAAGACACGTGATTTTTCACACACAGCATTGACCATCCTCAGGCAACAGGATTATTCACACCCAGTATTGACCAGCCTCAGGGCACAGGATTATTCACACCCAGTAATGACCAACATCAGGGCACAGGATTATTCACGTACAGTATTGAAAACCCTCAGGACACATGTTTATTCCCAAATAGTATTTACCACTCTGGGACTCTCTCACACACACTCTGGGACACTGTGATTCTCACACACACACACCCCATGACACTTTGAATTTCACACAGAATCTGGGACACAGTGATTCTCACACACTCTCTGGGACACACACACATACTCTGGGACTCATACACACATACACACACACACACACACTGGGGCTCACACACGCAAACACTCTGGGACACTGATTCTCACACATTCGTGGACTCTCTCACACACACTCTGGTATCCCTTCACTGACACACACGCTGGGACTCACACACACACGCTGGGACTCACACACACACACACACACGCTGGGACTCACACACACACACACACGCGCGCGCGCGCTGG
>NW_025149612.1:0-1353 GCF_004010195.1 Chiloscyllium plagiosum | reverse complement strand
GCGCTGTATTGTTCTATGTTCTATGTTCTATATTTAATGACACTGTTGGCTTGACGGTGTGAATGTTTGCTTGCGTCTAAATTATGGTTTGTGTATATGTGTTTGTTTCTATGTTTGCCAGTGTGTTTGTGTGTGTGCTTTATTGTATTAATTTGCATCTGCATTTCTGAGCATTAGGGATTCTGTCGTTGTGGGAGTGAATTCATTGAAATGGGGATGAAAACGTCCCTTTTCGTTCTCTTTCCCTCTCCGTCAGTCTCACTTACTTCTATTTAAAGTAATGTAATAACAGCATCTGATGGCCGCTCCTTGCCACAGCACAGGCAGAAGCTTTGTTTCGAAAACGCATCAAATGCAGTGAGTCTCTCTCATTTGAACTCAATTACTTCGGTTGCCAGTGCAATCTGATGAATGCAGACATTTTTTGTAAGATTCTATCACTGACATTGTCCATACCAAGCTATACCTGACATTCCCCGCAGCATTCTGCATCTGACATACACCAGAACATTATATTACCGACTTTCTCCAGAACATGCTACAACCGACATTTTCTGAACCAATCTATAAATGATTTTCCCGTAACATTCTATAACTGACATTTTCTGGAAACTTCTATCACCACCATTTTCAAAAACATTTTTTGACTGACATTACCCAGAATATTCTTTCACTGATATTATTTATGAACGGCCGGACGTCAGTAATGTGAACAAAAGATAAGGTCCCGAGGTGAAATATCTCTTTGCAAGTAGAAGCAGGAACAATTCGAAGCCCCCCTCGAGCATTTAAAGGGGTGAACACATTTTCCCTGCGTTTACATTTCTTCATGACAGAGGATCGATCACAAATTCTACCAAAAGACAGAAATTTCCAATCTCCAGTTGTCCTTAAGGAACTGGGTGAGAAACCTTCAGGCCGGCAAGTGTTTTACCCTCCATATTTAAACACATAAGTGATCGAGTGTGTGGGAATGTTCGAGAAAGCATCTGTTATTGAGCATGTGTCTCCATGTACTTGGGGAGGGAGGGTTTCTGGCGTTTTATGACACAATCTGTCATTAAGTCAGAACTTCTAGTTTGTTATTTTTGTTCCAATCATTTTAATAAATCTCTGAACGCAGTGACACATGTGAAAATGTCACTGGGTCCAAACTAAATGTGCCTACAGGATGATGAATAATCTGTTTGTTTCCCATCCACACAGTTAACGTAGTGACAATCTACGTCCTACTTTCTAAAGATTGTGGCTTGTCTCCCTGTGTCAGCCATTACCTGGGAGCCATGGCAGTGGCAGATCTACTGGTCATTATCAATATCAACTTGATATTGAGACACATTCCCATTGTTTATT
>NW_025149611.1:0-1353 GCF_004010195.1 Chiloscyllium plagiosum | reverse complement strand
CCCCGAACCCCTCGGTTAGATTACAGTCTCTCCTTCGCTCCTGCTTATCTCATATGCTGTATATGAACCACCCTGAACCCCTCGATTTGATTCCAGTCTGTCCCTCACTCTTGGGTATCTGATATGCTGTGTGTAAACCCTAAACCCCTCAATTAGATTCCAGTCTGGAACTCACTCCTGGGGATGTGTTATTGGATCAGTGAAGTGATCCTTGTTGGATGTTAGACCAAAGACAAGATAAACTAAATGGTCAAATGTCACATTGGGAGCAGGAACACAGAAAGCTGCTGTTTCATTTCTGTTCTGTTACATATCTCCAAGTTTCATATTGGGGCTGAATTTCTGTCACAATGGGGAAAATCTCAAAAGCTGTTTACTGTCCTGCTTGAATGCATCATCATAACATGAATTCCCTTGCAAGATAGGAAAGGGAGACAGCTTCTGGAAGGTGTCTGTATCTGTGTGTGTGTGATTCTGTCTGTCTGTGTATGTCCGTTTGTGTGTGATTCTGTGTGCGTGTTCAATGTTTTATATATTTTCAAAGTGCATTGATGTTGCCAGTCTCTCTTGCTTTTCCTTATTTATAAACCTCAATGTCATCGTTTTGCTGATATAAAATGGTGGCTGTGGACAAATCTAAAATGTCTCCCTTACTGATTTGTGTCAGGAATACTTTCAGCAATGGAGAGGGGGCAATGTGTCAAAAGCCATTTCCATTCATTGATGCTAGCAGAGATAGGGAATGGAGACAGCTCTTTGAAGGGGATTAAAATGCATATCCCAGAACCTGTTTGCAGTGAATGCGGAGAGACAATGTGACATTCCAGAAAAGTCTGCCTTACTTTCCAAGCTCCTAATAGATGAGAGAAACATAATATACAAAACGTGAAAGAGCTCAGCCACTGAATTGTAGATTTGCAGCATTTGATCAGGCTAGGCTAGGCTAGGCCTTATCCCAAATTGAAGGGTTTCTCAAATCCAACACTGACCTTCTGTGGGTTCAAATTGGGAACCCATTGACGAGATTCAAGGCTGTCAATCACTCCAGGCTATCTTTTTATTCTCCTTATCCCAAATTGAAGGTTTCTCAAATCCAACACTGACCTTCTGTGGGTTTAAGTTGGGAACCCATTGACTAGATTCAAGGCTGTAAATCACTCCGGGCTATATTTTAATTCTGTACATAACCACACTGAACCCCTCGATTAAATTCCAAGCTGTAACTCACAAGGGGCTATCTGTTACTCTGTATATAAACCACTCTGAACCCCTCAATTAGTTTCCATGCCTTAACTCACCTTGGGCTATCTGTTACTCCTTATATAAACCACTCTGAACCCCTCAATTAGATTC
>NW_025149610.1:0-1353 GCF_004010195.1 Chiloscyllium plagiosum | reverse complement strand
CCAGGAGGAGGGGATGGTGTGAGTTTCTAACCTAACCTGACCTGACAGTGACGGATTTTATAAACTTGTATTAGAGGATACTACAGGTGGATATTCAGATGGGAATCTCAGTAACTGTAACGCCAAACAAATTACTCCATTCATCAGGACCTGGATATTTGCACTGTGTGTGAGTATTTTGTTCCAGCTCAATTCCATTTTCTGCATAAAAATTCTCCTTTGAATCAAACCATCCTGTCAATAGATCTCCCCAAAATCTTCGATATGTGTCCAGTAATCATTTTATGATGAGTTGATGAGTGTACGGTTTAACATCCAAATGTATATGTTTTGTCGACACTTATCTCTCAGCTCCCCTCAATTACCTTTCCTACAAGGAGAACAATCTGTTTTCCCAAACCCCTGATTCCCCAATGTCTGTTGTCTATAAGGCACACATCAGGATTGTGTTGGAACATTCTCCACTTGCCTGCATCAGTGCAACCCTCAACGATATTAAAGAAAGGGAACATCTTCCAGGACAAAGCACTGTGCCTGAGTGGTGTCCCAACCACCACTTTCAGCATTCCCTCTCCCCACCCCCGACGCACAGTGGCATCACTGTGTTAAAGGTAAAGGCAGCATTGTCCTACCAGACCATAGGGCTGCTCTCTTATTAGAGAGAGATGTCTGGAGAGATGTCTGGTGGTGGTTTAACCTGAAGGTTACCACAGCCCAGGCAAGGAGAGAGGTTGGAAGGAGAGTCCATCTTTGTAGATGGATGTTCTTGATATGTATTAACAATACCCATGTCCCTGCAACTAAAATCCCCCATTCCTTGAACCATCCTGGGAACTTTCCTGTGCACCCTCTCAGGGACCCTGCCATCCTTCCCAATGTGTGAGCGATCTCTGGTTTGCACAGACCCAGCTGCTCTGTGTTCCTGTGGGTGATGTCGTCATCGAGCAACAGTTGCACTAAACCTCACTGTCTGTGAGGGTGGGAGACACACAAATCCCGAAAATATTTGAGATGTATTTAGTGTGTACTTGCGATGCCATGATATATGACACTTTCCCACAAGTACTGGAAAATAGATGAGGATAGTTCGGTGGTAGTTTTTTTTTTTCTCACATACCCGATGGACCACTAGAGCCTTTTTCTGTTCTGTAGACCGCTGAGATGTTTATTATAGGAATATGACAGGCTCCATTGGACATCAGGTCAGAAAAGGTGATACGAGAATAGATGACACGTGATTGGTCGATGATTTTGGGAGGAAAGTGAGACGCAGAGGTTTAAGTGGAAATTCAGAAACTCAGCGCAGGAATTGGAAAGGGCCATCATGTGAGAAATAAACATTGGACATCCTGA
>NW_025149609.1:0-1353 GCF_004010195.1 Chiloscyllium plagiosum | reverse complement strand
AAAGTTGGCGAATCTATTACCATTGCAGGCAAAACATTCTATACCCTTACTACTCTGAGTAAAGAAACTACCTCTGACATCTGTCCTATATCTATCACCCCTCAATTTAAAGCTATGCCCCCTCGTGCTCACCGACACCATACTTGGAAAAAGGCTCTCCCTGTCCACCCTATCTAACCCTCCGATTATCTTAAATGTCTCTATTAAGTTACCTCTCAACCTCCTTCTTCTCCAACGAAAACAGTCTCAAGTCCCTAGCCTTTCCTTTAAGATCTTCCCTCCATACCAGGCAACATCCTAGTAAATCTCCTCTGCGCCCTTTCCAAAGCTTCCACATTCTCCTTATAATGCGGTAACCAGAACTTTACACAATACTCCAAGCGCGGCCCCATCAGAGTTTTGTCCAGCTGTAGCATAACCTCATGGTTCTCGAACCCGATCCCTCTATTACTAAAAGCTAAAACACTATATGTCTTCTTAACCCTGTCAACCTGGGTGGCAACTTTCAAGGATCTGTGTACCTGGACACCGAGATCTCTCTGCTCATCTGCACTACCAAGAATCTTACCATTAGCCCAGTACTTTGCATTCCAGTTACTCCGACCAAAGTGAATCACCTCATACTTGTCTGCATTAAGTTCCATTTGCCACTCTCAGCCCAGCTCTGCAACTTATCTATGTCTCTCTGTAACCTACAACATCCTTCGTCACTATCCACAACTCCACCGACCTTCATGTCATCTGCAAATTTACTAACCCACCCTTCTATGCCCTCATCCAGGTCGTTTATAAAAATGACGATCAGCAGTGGACCCAACACCGGCCCTTGCGGTACACCACTGGTAACTGGACTCCAGGATGAACATTTATCATCAACCACCACCCTCTGTCTTCTTTCAACAAGCCAATTACTGATCCAAATTTCTATATCTCCCACAATCCCATCCCTCCGCGTTTTGTACAATAGCCTATTGTGGGGAACCTTATCGAACGCCTTGCTGAAATCCATATACACCACATCAACCGGTTAACTCTCATCTAAGTGTTTGGTCACCTTCTCAAAGAACTCAATAAGGTTTGTGAGGCACGACCTACCCTTCACAAAACCGTGCTGACTATCCCTAATCAAATTATTTTCTAGATGATTATAAATCCTATATCTAATAACCTTTTCTAACACTTTACCAACAACTGTAGTAAGGCTCACTGCTCGAAAATTACCAGGGTTGTCTCTACTCCCCTTCTTGAACAGAGGAACCTACTTGCGGAATGTTTCAGAGAACATCTCTGGGACACCTGGACCAACCAACCCAACCACTCGTAGCCCAACACTTCAACTCCCCCTCCCACTCC
>NW_025149608.1:0-1353 GCF_004010195.1 Chiloscyllium plagiosum | reverse complement strand
TCATCCATTATCATCTTTTCCAATCCTTCTTTCCATCGATCATTTCTTTTTGATCCTCCTCCCTTCCATCCTTCATGTCTTTTTTTGATTCATCCTTCTATCCATCCATCATTTTAGTCGATCCTCCCTTCCTGCCTTCTTTCCATCCATCATCTCTTTTTTGATCCTTCCTTCATTGTTCCTTTCTTCATTCTGTCCATCATCGCGTTTTCGATCCCTCCTTTCTTGTTCCTTCTTAATTCTATCCATCCATCATTTAAGTTTCGATCCTTCTTTCCATCCTACCTTCCATTCGTCATCCCTTTTTCGATCTTTCTTTTCTTGTTCCTTCTTAATTCTATTAATCTGTCTTCTCTTTTTCGATCCTGCCTTCCATCCATCTATCAGTTCCATCGTCTCTTTTTTGATCCACCCTTCCTTCCATCCATCAACTCTTTATCGATCCTTCCTCCCTTCAATCCATCATGTCTTTTTCTACCCTTTCTTCCTTCCATCCATTATCTATTTTTTGATCATTCCTTCCTTCCTGTCTTCCTTTCATCCATCATTTTTTTTCGATTCTTCCTTTCTTGTTCCTTCCTTCATTCTTTCCATCATCTCTTTTTCGATATATCCCTCCTTATACCAATCATCTCTTTTTCGATCCATCCTTTATTATTCCTTCTTAATTCCATCCATCCATCATCTCTTTTACGATCCTTCCTTCCTTCCATCCAACGACTCTGTTTTTGTCCTTCCATCCATCAATCCATAATTTCATTTTTGATTCATCATTCACTCCATCCATCATCACTTTATCGGCTATTCCTTATTCCATCCATCATCTCTTCGCGATCCTTCCTTCCTTCCATCCATCATCGCATTGTCGACCCTTCCTTCTTTCCATTCATCCATCATCTCTGTTTCGATCCTTCTATATTTCCTTCCTTATTGCCATCCATCTTCTGTTTTCCGATCGTCCCTTCGATCCATCCATCATCTCTTTTTCGATCCTTTCTTTCTTCCTTCTATCCATTATCTCCTTTTCAATACAACAATCCTTCCATCTATTATCCCTATTTCTGTCCTTGCTTCTTTCCATCGATCACCTCTTTTTCGATCCTTTCTTTCATCCATCATCTCTTTTATCGAATCTTGCTTCTTTCCTTTCTTCCAGCCATCCTTCTCTTTTCAGTCCTTTCTTCCTTCCATCCATCATCTCATTTTCAATCCTCCCTTCCTTCCATTCATCAACTCTTTTCGATTCTTGCTTCTTTCCTTCCTTCATTCATTCCATGAACTCTTTTTCAATATATCCATCCTTCCTTCCTTCCATCAATGATCACATTTTCAATCCTTCCTTCCTTCCATTCA
>NW_025149607.1:1102-1353 GCF_004010195.1 Chiloscyllium plagiosum | reverse complement strand
GTGGCGAGAGAGCAGAGAAGGAGAGAAAGGGAGGGGTGAGCAAGAGAGGAAGGAGACAGAGCGGGAGGGGAGGCGATAAAGGAAGGGTGGGAGGGTGTAGGAAGAGAGTGAGAGCTGGATCGAGAGAGAGAGATGGAAGTGGGAGACAAAGTGGGAAGGCAGGAGGGAGAGACAGTGGGCAGGGAGGGAAGGATAGAGAGAACGGGAAAGAAGGGGAAGAGAATGGGAGGGGGATGAAGAGAGAGAGAGAG
>NW_025149607.1:0-754 GCF_004010195.1 Chiloscyllium plagiosum | reverse complement strand
TGACGACTTCGAGTTCCTGTGGCCCAAACTCGAGCGGTTGTGTGACTGCTTCCTGTCCCTGTGTCCCAGTCTCGAGTAGTTGAATGACTCACTCCTGTCCCTGTGTCCCAGTCTCGAGTAGTTGAATGACTCACTCCTGTCCTGTTGTCCCAGTCTCGAGCAGTTGAGTGACTCCCTCCTGTTCCTGTGTCCCAGTCTGGAGCAGCTCAGTAACTGCCTCATGTTCCTGTGTCCCAGTCTGAGCAGTTGAGTGACTCCCTCCTGTCCCTCTGCCCCAGTCTCGAGCAGTTGACTGACTCTCTCCTGTTCCTTTCGCCCAGTCTCAAGCAGTTGAGTGACACCTTCCCGGTCCTGTGTCCCAGTTTCGAGCAGTTGCGTGACTATCTCCTGTTCCTGTGTCCCCATCTCGAGCAGTTGAGTGACTCCCTCCTGTTCCTGTTCCCCAGTCTCGAGCAGTTGAGTGACTGCCTCCTGTTCCTGTGTCCCAGTCTCGAGCAGTTGAATGACTCCATCTTGTCCCTGTGTCCCAGTCTCGAGTAGTTGAGTGACTCCCTCCTGCTCCTGTGTCCCAAACCCGAGCCGCAGTGTGACTCACTCCTGTTCCTGTGTCCCAATCTCGAGCAGTTGAGTGACCCCCTCCTGTTCCTGTTTCCCAGGCTCGAACTGTTAACTGACTCCCTCCTGTCCTGTTGTTCCAGTCTAGAGCAGTTAATTGACTCACTCCTGTTCCTGTGTCCCAATCTCGAGCAGTAGA
>NW_025149606.1:0-1353 GCF_004010195.1 Chiloscyllium plagiosum | reverse complement strand
ATTGTCCACAACCATCTCCAACAATTTGTTTTTAATATAAACATTAAAATATTGTCAGGCTAGTACGAAACTTAATCATTCTTTTTCAATACCGGAGATTTTGTATTTTTTTTTCTCTGGTGGATGTTGAGTTTTTTCGACAAGTAGCCAATTGGCCATTCAATTCCATCATCATCTTTCTGTATCAATACATCTCCGAGCCCTATATCCGAGCATCAAACACAACTTTCGAAGCGTTTCAAAATATTTGGTGTAGCTAAACCTGATGCCGTGATTAATCTTGCCTTAACATTCTCAAATGCCTCCTGGCATTGTTCTGTTCACCACAATTCTGTGTTTTTCCTTAGTAAATCCATCAGTGCTGCCAATACGCTGCTGAAGTTTGCAACAAACTTCCGATAGAATCCACTCAATTCCAAAAATCGAAGCACCTCTTTCTTCGAGGGTGGTCGTGGAAAATTCTCAAAGCCTTTGTGTTCTATGGAGTCAACCTTCCATGTGCAATGTAATGTCCCAACAATGTCACCTCTGCCTTCGCAAATTCTGTTTTCTTTAAGTTTATTGCCAGGTTTGCTTCTTGTAATCGTTCAACATACTCCGCCAGCTATAACATGTGAGCTTTCAGTCACTTGCTAAAGATCACTACATCATGCAGATAAACTGCACAATTTGTGCATCTGGCCACAACTCTGTTCCTGAGTCTTAAATGTGGCTCGAGCATTATTCATTCACATGACACACTTGATAATGTTTTTTTTACCATATCTGGTATCTTTACAAGATCGTTTAACTGACTCAACATTTTTTTTTAAAATTTGAAAGGGCCACTTAATCTGGCTTTGAAGAGATTTCACACCACTGGTGGCGATACTAATCTGTCATCCCCACGGGAAATCATCAAAGTTTCAGAGTTTTTATCTGCTGCCTGCTTCATTCCATGCGGTGCCCTCTTCAAGTGCTGTTTAGCTACCTCACCTACTCCATCTAATCACTCCCTCACCTCACGGACATAATCCAATTGTGAGAGCTCCGACTTTGGTTTTGTCAATTAATATTTAACTAACTTCAAAGGAGATCTCACTTCATGTACGAATATTAACTCAAAGGAAGTAAACTGAATAGATTTATATGGGACATCTCTAATGGCAAACAATTTAGTGGGGCACTTTTATCCCCATTATTTGGGTAATCCTGACAGTACACTGTTAACATGGTCTTCAGTGTCTGATGCTAACTTTCCAAGGCTCCCTGGGATTCAGGATGGAACGCCCTTGATTTGAAGTGCTGTATGCCTGACCTATCCATGACATCCGTAAATAACCGAGCTTTAAAATGAGACTCTTGGTCTGACTG
>NW_025149605.1:0-1353 GCF_004010195.1 Chiloscyllium plagiosum | reverse complement strand
TAGACACAAACACGCACACAGAGCAAGAGAGGGTTACGCGCACACACAACGAGGTGGAGACACATGCACACGCAGCGAGGGAGGGCCACGCACAGCAAGAGGGACACACACCCACCCACACACAGCAGGTAGGAGAAACTCACACATACACAGCGAGGGAGGGACACACACACACACACAGATACAGTGAGGGGGGCACATACGCACACACACAGTGAGGAGGACGCGCACACTCACAGCGTGAGAGGGAGACATACTTTTACACACACAGACCCACACACACACAGAATTGAGAGTGGGCACGCACACACAGCGAGAGGGGACATGCACTCACACAGTGAGGGAGGGACACGCACACACAGCGGGAGGGGACATGCACTCACACAGTGAGGAGGATATAAACAAAGTGCAAAGGAGGGACACACACACATACACTAGAGATGCACACTCACACAAAGAGCGAGGGAGTGACACGCGCGCACATAGCCAGAGGGACACACACACACAAAGCGAGGGTGGGACATGAGCATACACTGCAAGAGGGACACACACACACACACACACACAGAGCAAGGGAGTGACACGCACATGCGCACAAACAGAAACACACACAGCGAGAGAGAGAGACACACACACATACAGCCAGGGAGGGACATGCAGACACATGCACACACAGCCAGGGAGGGCCACGCACGCACGCGCACAGCAAGGAGGAGACACACACACACACACACACACACACACACACACACACCAAGAGAGGGACACGCGCACACACAGCCAGGGAGGGACATGCACACACAGCGAGGGAGAGTTAGACACAAACACAGAGCAAGAGACGGCTACGCGCACACACAACGAGGTGGAGACACATGCACACGCAGCGAGGGAGGGCCACGCACAGCAAGAGGGACACACACCCACCCACACACAGCAAGTAGGGGAAACTCACACATACACAGCGAGGGAGGGACACACACACAAACAGATACAGTGAGGGGGGGCACATACACACACACACAGTGAGGGAGGGACGGACACACACACAGATACAGCAAAGGGGCATACGCACACACACAGTGAGGAGGACACGCACACTCACAGCGTGAGAGGGAGACACACTTTTACACACACCCACACACACACACACACGGAAGGAGGGACAAGCACACACACGGTGAGGGAGAGGGCATGTATACAGGAATTGAGAGGGGACACGCACACACAGCGAGGGGGGACATGCAATCATACAGTGAGGGGGATATACACAAAGTGCAGTGGAGGGACACACACACATACACAAGGGATGCACACACACAGAAAGAGCGAGGGAGTGACACGCGCATACACAGC
>NW_025149604.1:0-1353 GCF_004010195.1 Chiloscyllium plagiosum | reverse complement strand
TAGAGGCAATAATTTAGTGTTGATTGGAGATTTTCGTTTTCCCAACATTGACCGGGATACTCTTGGCGTCAGAGGTCTGGATGGGACATCATTTGTTAGAAGCCTCCAGGTGAGTTTTCTGGAGCCGGATATCAATACACTGACGAAAGAATAGGCCATATTGGAACTGATGTTGGAGAATAAGCCAGGGCGGGTGATAGCAGTTGCCGTGGGTGATTTCTTTGGGAAGTGCCCAATATTCTTAAGTTTTAGAATACTCATTGACAAAGATGAGAGTGGTTCTGAGGAAAGAGTACTAAACTGGGCCAAAGCTAATTATATCAAAATTATGCAGGAGGTCGGAAATGTGGATTGGCACAGCTATTTGTAGGAAAGTCCACAGTTCATATGTGGCAGGCTTTCAAAGATAGGTTAAATATAGTGCAGGATAGGCATGTCCCGTTGAAGGCAAAGGATTTGAAAGGCAATATTCGTGAACTGTTGATGACAGGACAATTGTACGACTCGCCAAGAGGAAAAGGGAAGCATACATAACGCCCCGGCAGCTAAGAACATAATGGTCCCTGGAGGAACATGAGAAGAGTAGGACAAGTCTTAAACGAGGAATCAAGGGGGTTCAAAGGGGTCATGAAACAACATCACGCGAGCAGAATTAAGGAGAATCCTAAAGCCTATTATTCATATATAAGAAGCAAGCGGGTAATTAGAGAAAGGATTGGTCCACTAAAGGAAAATGAAGGAAGGCTGTATGTCGAATCTGAGAGAGTGAGTATGATTCTGAATGATTATTTTGCATCAGTGTTCACCGAGGAGAGGAATATGATAAATATTGAGTGTAGAGTAAGGCATTTGATTAGTCTAGACCATGTTGACATAAGTAGGGAAGCTGTGTTGGGCAGGCTAGGGGTAATTAATGTGGACAAATCCCCAGGAACGGATGGGATCTATCCCTGGTTCCTGACTGAGGTGAGAGAGGAAATATCTGGGGCCCTGACAGATATCTTCGCGGCATCCTTCAGCACAGGTGAGGTTCTGGCCGACCGGAAAGTTGCTCATATTGTCCCCTGTACAAGAAGGATAGTAGGGATATTCCGGATAACTACAGAACAATAGGCCTAACATTGGTGTTGGGAAATTTGCTGGAGAAGGTACTGAGGAATATGATCTATTCATATTTAGAAAAGAATGGGCATATCATTGAGAGGCATAGAGTTTTTCGGGAAAGTGCCCAACTTGATAGATGAAGGAAAGGCTGTTGATATCATATGCATGCACTACAGTAAGGAGTTAGATAAGGTTCCCCATGGTAACCAAATAGACAACGTAAAGTAACATGGTGTGCAGTGTGTTCTA
>NW_025149603.1:0-1353 GCF_004010195.1 Chiloscyllium plagiosum | reverse complement strand
CAAACGTCGTCTACATAGATTTCATAAGTCCTTTAGATTAGATTACATTCCCTACAGTGTGAGAACATGACCGACGGCCCAACAAATCCACACCACCCCTCCGAAGAGCAACCCACCCTGACTAATGCACCTAACACTACGGGCAATTTAGCATGACCAATTCACGTCACCTGCAAATCTTTGGACTGTGGGACGAAACCAGAACACCCGGAGGAAACCCACGCAGTCACGTGAGAATGTGCAAACTCCAAACAGTCAGTTGCTTGAGGCGGGAATTGAAGCCAAGTCCCTGGCGCTGAGAGGCAGCTGTCCGAACCACTCAGCCACCGCGTCGCCCCAAGTTTCCACGTGATAGGCTGCTCTGAACTGGTCGATCACATGGAATTCACAGGTAGCTGGAAAACTCAACACACAATTGGCTTGATGGTAGGAAGCAGAGTGTCATAGTGGAAGGATGCTTGTCGGACTGGAGGCCTGTGGCAAGTGGAATGCCTCAGGGGTCTGTGCTGGGACCATTGCTGTTCTCTCTATCAATGATTTTGTTGAGAATGTACAAGGCACAATTCGTAATTTTGCTGATGACAATAAAATAAGCGGTATCGTGGACAGTGAGGAAGGTTATCAGAAATTAAAGCCGGACCTCGATCTGCTGGGGTAGTTGGTCGAGAAATGGCAAATGGAGTTTCATATAGATTAAGGTGAGGTCTTGCATTTTTGAAAATCAAATCAATGTAGGAGTTTCATGGTGAATGGTTAGGCCTTAAGGAGTGCAGTGGAACAGAAGGTCCTTGGAATTCAGGTGCACGGATCTCTCAAAGTAGAGTCACAGGTAGACGACAGTGAAGAATGCTTTTGGCACACTGGCTTTCATCAGTCAGGGAATTGAACAACGAAGTTGGGGAGTTACGTTGCAGTTATACAGGATGTTGGTGAGGCTGCGCTTGGAATACTGTGTTCGGTTTTGTTCAATTTGCTCCAGGAAGGATGTGATGAAATTGGAAAAAGTGCAGGATATATTCACAAGGATATCGCCAGGACTCAATAGTTGGGTTAAAGGGAGAGTTTGGACAGGCTAGGTAAATTTTCTTTAGAGTGTACATGACTGAGATGATATATTACAGAAGTATGTAAAATCATGAGAGACATGGATAGGGCGAATGCACTCAATCTTTTTCCTAATGCTGTGAATCATAGACTAAAGGGCATCAGTTTAAGGTCAGAGGGGAAAGAATTAAACGGAACCTGAGGGGCAACGTTTCTTACACAGAGACTGGTACACATTTGGAATGAGCCAGTGGTTGAGGGGGTTACATTAACAATATTTAAAGGGAATTTGGACAAATACATGGATAG
>NW_025149602.1:0-1353 GCF_004010195.1 Chiloscyllium plagiosum | reverse complement strand
TTTGGTTATGTCTGTGTGTGCATCTGTGATGTACATGTATGAGATTATGTCTGTGTGTGTGCATGTGTGATGTACATGTGTGAGATTATGTCGGTGTGTGCATGTGTGATGTACATGTGTGAGGTTATGTCTGTGTGTGTGCATGTGTTATGCATATGTGTGAGGTTATGTCTGTGTGCGTGCATGTGTGATATATATGTGTGAGGTTATGTTTGTGTGTGTACATGTGTGATGCATATGTGTGAGGTTATGTCTGTGTGTGTGCATGTGTAATGTACATGTGTGAGGTTATGCCTGTGTGTGTGCATGTGTGATGTACATGTGTGAGGTTATGTTTGTATGTTTGCATGTGTGATGTACATGTGTGGATTTATGTCTGTGTGTGTGCATGTGTGCATGTGTGGTATATATGTGTGAGGTTATGTTTGTGTGTGTGCATGTGTGATGTACGTGTGTGAGGTCATGTCTCTGTGTGTGCATGTGTGATGTATGTGTGTGAGATTATGTCTGTGTGTGCATGTGTGATGTACATGTGTGAGATTATGTCTGTGTGTCCATGCGTGATGTGTATGTGTGAGGTTATATTTGTGTGTGTGCATGTGTGATGTATATGTGCGAGGTTATGTTTGTATGTGTGCATGTGTGATGTATATGTGTGAGGTTATGTCTGTGTGTGTGCATGTGTGATGTACATGTGTGAGTTTATGTCTGTGTGCATGTGTGATGCATATGTGAGAGGTTATGAATATGTGTGTGCGTGTGTGATGTATATGTGTGAGGTTATATCTGTGTGTGCATGTGTGATGGATATGTGTGACGTTATGTCTGTGTGTGCATGTGTGATGTGTATGTGTGAGGTTATGTCTGTGTGTGTGCATGTGTGATGTACATGTGTGAGGTTATGTCTGTGTGTGTGCATGTGTGTTGTCATGTGTGAGGTAATTCTGTGTGTGTGCATGTGTGATGTACATGTGTGAGGTTATGTCTGTGTGTGTGCATGTGTGATGTACATGTGTGAGATTATATCTGTGTGTGTGAATGTGTGATGTACATGTGTGTGGTTATGTCTGTGTGTGCATGTGTGATGCATATGTGTGAGGCTATGTCTGTGTGTATGCATGTATGATGTACATGTGTGAGGTTATATTTGTGCGTGTGCATGTGTGATGCATATGTGTGAGTTTATGTTTGTGCGTGTGCATGTGTGATGTATATGTGTGGGGTTATGTCTGTGTGTGCATGTGTGATGTCTATGTGTGAGGTTATGTCTGTGTGTGTGCTTGTGTGATGTACATGTGTGAGGAGATGTCTGTGTGTGCGTGTGTGATGTATATGTGTGAGGTTATGTCTGTG
>NW_025149601.1:0-1353 GCF_004010195.1 Chiloscyllium plagiosum | reverse complement strand
TGTTCGGCACAACATCGTGGGTCGAAGGGCCTGATCTGTGCTGTATTGTTTTATGTTCTATGTTCTAAGAGTGAAAAGGCCAGGTTAAGTTGAAAGGCAGAGGTGGACAAATGGTGATTCTCAAACATGGCAACAGAGTTATTAGATACTTACCTCAAGGTTAATCAGTACTGATTATATATTTGTGGAATCTGAACAATAACAGAAAATGATCAGACATCATGCTCTTCAGGTACACGCGTTACACGAGTAGCGAGTAGTGCATGGCAGGTAAGGAACTGCTTGAATATGGACAAATGGCACTGAAGTAATGGATAGGACTATATTTCACAAACGGCAATTACCAAAAGTCAGCACTAAAGCATAAAATACATGCTAGAAAATATCAGTGAATGAAGAGTAGCCATCATTATAATGAAAGTAGGGAAAGCCACTAGTAATTTACATATTGGCTAAATCTTCTTGATGAGAAACAGGAGGTAAGATCAATGGATTGACAGTGAAATAAAGATTTGCAAGGCCAGAATATACAGTGCAAGTTTCTGAAGTGGATTACAGACCCAGGAAAAGATCATGGGCAGGCAAGAGGACCTCTGATGTTAGGAGGAAAAGATCATGCAGCTACTGTCCAGACTGAACTAGGAGAGCGAGGAGAGATTGTTTGATTAGATTAGATTTTTAGATTAGATTAGATTACTTACAGTGTGGAAACAGGCCCTTCGGCTCAACAAGTCCACACCGACCCGCCGAAGCGCAACCCACCCATACCCCTACGTTTACCCCTTACCTAACACTACGGGCAATTTAGCATGGCCAATTCACCTGACCTGCACATCTTTGGACTGTGGGAGGAAACCAGAGCACCCGGAGGAAACCCACGCAGACACGGGGAGAACGTGCAAACTCCACACAGTTAGTCGCCTGAGGCGGGAATTGAACCCGGGTCTCTGGCGCTGTGAGGCAGCAGTGCTAACCGCTGTGCCACAGTGCCGCCCGAATGAGGATTGACAAGAATGAGGATGACAGAATAGACTAGGAGTGCCATGAGAGGTTTCAGTAACTGCTAACTTCATCAAATTCTTGAGAACATAAGTTGATGAATATGAAAACTACGTTTTTGCAGGGTGAAAAATTTCAAAGGGAAGTACTTTTGAAATTACCTGAAGAAGGTGACATAGAAGCTGTGAAAAGTAAACAAATGTATTTATGGAGTTCAATGTAGCTAAGTGTGAGGTGATTCACTTTGGTAAGAGTAATAAAAAGATGGGGTACTGGGCTAACGGTCGGATACTTGGTAGTGTGGATGAGCAGAGGGATCTTTGTCCATGTACACAAATCTTTGAAAGTTGCCAC
>NW_025149600.1:0-1353 GCF_004010195.1 Chiloscyllium plagiosum | reverse complement strand
ATGAAGACAGATTGAGTAGGTTAGGATTGTTTTTATTGGAAAAAAAGGAGATTGAGGGGGGACCTGATTAAGGTCTACAAAATCATGAAGGGTATAGACAGGGTAGATAGAGATAAGCTTTTTCCCAGTGTGAGGGATTCAATGATGAGAGGTCATGTGTTCAAGGTGAGGGGTGAAAAGTTTAAGGGGGATATACACAGAGGGGGTAGGTGCCTGGAATGTGTTACCAGCAGAGGTAGTAGATTCAATTAAAATGTGTATGGATAGATGCATGAGTAGGTGGGGAGCAGAGGGATACAGATGCTTAGGAATTCGGCAACAGGTTTAGAGAATGGATTTGGATCGGCTCAGGCTTGGAGGGCCGAAGGAACTGTTCCTGGGCTGGAAATTTTCTTTGTTCTTTGTTGTTAACCAATGCAGTGTTTTCCCCTGATATTCATGGACTCCAGTTTTTCTACAGTTCCTTGATGTCACACTTGGTCAAATGCAGCATGGAGGTCAAGGGCTATGATTCTCACTTCACATCTGGAATTCAGCTTTTTTTGTCAATGATTGAAGGAATGCTGTAACAAGGTCAGGAGCTGAGTTGTCCTGTTGGGACACAAACTGGGCTTCACTGAGCAGGTTACTTCTGAGCAAGTGTTGCTTAATAGCATTATTGGTGACACCTTCCATCACTTTACTGATGACTAATAAGGCAGTGATTGGCTGGGTTGAATTAGTCCTGCCTTTTGTATAGACAACATACCTGAGGAATTTTCCAAATTGTTGAGTAGATACCAGTGTTATAGTTGTACTTGGTTAGGGGAGTGGCAAGTTATGGAGCAAAAGTCTTCAATATTATTGTTTGGAATGTTGTGACGATCTATAGCATTTGCAGCATCCAGTGCCTCCAATCGGGAGGGATTCTGGGTAATCCAAGATGGAGGACAGGAAAAATTTCTGGCTGTAACACTGCTCCTTTTTTTTGAGGTATTTAGGTGCTGGAGGTGATTTCCTCGAATTCCAGGAGCAGCATTTACTGTTTCATATGCTGTTGCATTGTTTTGGAACTTTGGGGGAAAAAAAAGTCAAAACAACAGCAGTTTTAAAAGGGAGAACAACAGACAAAGGAAGCACATGGTTAGGACAGTGCAGGAGAGTGAGTGAGTGAGAGAAAGAGAGAACCTGCACAGTTACTGCCTTTGCTATTTTGAATTCAATGTCACTGGACATTGGAGTGCATCTGGGAAAATTAACAAACAGTGAAATTCACAACTAATCTTGGAGGAACCTATTTGGGCAAAGTTCACAGCGCATAATCAGATAAGTTCATCGTTATTTTAAGTGTGTCCCACAGAAAGGCTGCAGTAG
>NW_025149599.1:0-1353 GCF_004010195.1 Chiloscyllium plagiosum | reverse complement strand
AAATAGTTTCTCCAAAACAGCTTATTTGCTAAAATAATTCCATTCCCTTTTTCACACAAGACTTAGGATTCCTGATGTTGTTGGGAATATTTTGCTAAGTTTGTTTTGTTTTGTTTTCTTCTGTGAAGACAGAACTGACAACGTTGCTTCATCGTTCCGCCACCTCCCTGTTCTCCATTCTCCATTCTCTGCTTTCAGACTGTAAGTAAGCTGCTGTTGTTTTCTCTGATTTTTCTCACTGGAATATTTTTAAAAGCTATTACAGTTCTACATTATACCTAGTGTTCATGTACTCTTCAGAAAACTCTTCAATTCGTGTCCCAAGATGCTCAATGATTTGCTTTCCGCAAGTACAGAAGCACTAAATTTTAGTCAAAAATCCAGGATGATCTGCATCAGTCCAAGTTCCGACATGTGGCCCACAGCTGCGAATGTTATGAGATTTCAAGTGCTCATCCGAGTTGTGAGGTTACCCGTGACAACTACCCACTCAAGAAGTGCATTCCAGACCCTTTCATCTTATGAAAAAAAACAACCCAGTTTGCAATTGACCTGTACATCTGACCATTCTATCTCTCCCTTCCTGTAAGAGACGACTTTTCTCCTCACTGCCAATCACACGGCCCCTCTTCATGTTAAGTGGAAACTTATTTATAACTTTCCATCGCACCCGTCCACTTTCACATCTACTTGTCGCATATGAATACTACAAATAATAAGGGACCCAACACAGATCCCTGTCGTACACCACCCTGTGGTCTCCTGTCATACAAACAGCTTAATAACACAACCCTCTGTCTCATGACACCAAGGCAACTTTGAATGAAACTGTACAAGTGAAACTTGATAATATAAGATTTTTTTTTCTTTGTCAGTTTCATGTGTGAGTTTTTTCGAACCATATAAAGAACTTCCTCGATTTACTTTTAAACTTCATGAGACATGACTGCCTTCTCAACTGATGTGATACTCATTGTGCTATACTTACCAGACCCACCTGCATTATCCATCCTGTAAACTGGAACCACATTAACTATTTTCCAACATTTTGGCACCTTCCCTGTGGCCACAAACTTCCTGGAATAGTTTTTTTTTATTGTCACTTGTACTGCAGAACACAAGTACAGTATTATGGTGAATTTTTTTCCTTTATATTATCACTTCCTTTGATCACAAAGAGTCAAAAATGAGGTGTTTAGGTGAAAAAGATTTTTATTACAGTGCAGGAACAAAATTGCGAACAGTAGCAGCTCAGCACATGGCGCCAGGGCCAAGTCCAACAACTGGGATGCATTGCGCCAGACTCCTGTCTGCTATGCTGGTACAACTTTAAGCCAGAGCCCATCCTCTCTA
>NW_025149598.1:0-1353 GCF_004010195.1 Chiloscyllium plagiosum | reverse complement strand
TGGCAATGATTTTGGAGGGAGTGTGGAATGGTGGATGGGGAGGTGAGGATGAGCAGGAAAGAGAAACAAAGAGAAGCGATGAGGTGGGTGAAGGAGAGGAACCCAATTCTTCAGTATTTTCACTATAGCTCCAATGGCCAGGATAAGAACCTTAATATTGATCAGCAAGTAATTTCCCGTCTCAGCATTTAGGGTGGTGTTACTACTGTTTAAAACAACACTAACACTAATATTAAATTCCTTGGGAGGCAGTCTAGCAGCCTCTGAAATGGAGCTGTTGTTATCTGAACTGGCATTCGTCTCGTTGCACAAAACATTTTGAAGGAATCAATGGTTCTTCAACATTCCCTTTTCACATTGTTGTATTCCAAATGAAGCATAATTAAACCACATCAAAAATCAGATCATTTTCAAACTTGCTTCCTCAAGTCTGGCAAACTTTGATTCACATCCTCCTGACAATCTGGTCTGTCAAAACGTCTCCAGCCACAAGTCATCGTGAATCACAAATTAAGCAAAAGGCTTACACCTCTAAACAACTTGCAAACATTTGGAAATAAACCCTGCTAACTGTCCAATTTCTCCATTTAAGAGCTTTGGATACTGGCTCTACATACGGGATTGACTTTTCCTCATCAATGGGTATTGGTTCAACAATTGCAAACATTAATGGTGGCACAGAAAGGTTTGCCACTCTGCTATTGTTCCAATTAAACCATCAGCTCTTTAGATTGGGCCATTTCATTCTTGGGATAGTGACCCAACAACAGCTTCTTGATCAGGCCACATCAGCAACATGTCAGCATTAGTGGTGCCATCATTCACAGCAGCGCTGGCTCCAGCTCTCAGTCCAAGCAACAGGATTCCACCACAATTCACAACATTATTACTGCAAATGTCTTGTTTTAAAAAAAAACACCACAACCTAACTTCAGTTTCCGTCATGTGCTAACTCTGGCTTGGAATAGCGTATTTGACATTGTTCTCGCATGTATGCAGAAGGAAATGCCTACATAACTTCACAGGAATTGCTGGTTCTCCAGTAATAACCTTTATTCCAATATTAATCAGGAATTAAATTGCACTTTGGATCAAACTGACACTTTAATTTCTTCAGTTGTTCCTGATGGACGATAGGTTTCATTTCCGTCGCGGTTTGGATTGTCATACTTACTATGCCTGCAATTGGTCTTAAAAGGTAAATGAAGTTATTTAAATGAGCATTTGCCTCAATTATGTGCCAGCTATTTGAAGGATTGAAGATTCTGGATTCAGGACTGCAGCCTGCATTCAGCCGTTTGAGTGAAACTGGTCACACTTCAGATGGGTGACTACAATAGATGGTGAATTTGT
>NW_025149597.1:0-1353 GCF_004010195.1 Chiloscyllium plagiosum | reverse complement strand
GGCGACTGACTGTGTGGAGTTTGCACGTTCGTCCCCGTGTCTGCGTGGGTTTCCTCCAGGTGCTCCGGTTTCCTCCCAGAGTCCAAAGATATGCAGGGTCAGGTGAATTGGCCATACTAAATTGCCTGTAGTGTTAGGTAAGGGGTAAATGTAGGGGTATGGGTGGGTTTCGCTTCAGCGGGTCGGTGTGGACTTGTTGGGCCGAAGGGCCTGTTTCCACACTGTAATCTAATCTAATCTAAAATCTAATCTAAACATGCACAGCTGCCTAGACCAGCAGTGAACCTGCACAGCTGCCTGATCCAGCAGTGACCTTACACAGCTGTCTTACCTACCAGTCAACCTGCACAGCTGTCTGACCCAGCAGTAAACCTGCACAGCTGTCTGACCCAGCAGTAAACCTGCACAGCTGCCTGATCCAGCAATAAACCTGCACAGCGGCCTGACCCAGCAATAAACCTGCACAGCTGTCTGATCCTTCAGTAAACTGCACAGCTGCATGATCCAGCAGTGAACCTGCACAGCAGCCTGATCCAGCAGTAAACTGCATAGCTGCATGATCCAGCAGTCAACCTGCACAGCTGTCTGATCCAGCAGTGAATGTGAACAGCTGCCTGATCCCGCAGTGAAACTGCACAGTTGTCTGACCCAGCAATGAACGTGCACAGCTGTCTGATCCAGCACTAAACCTGCACAGCTGCCTGAGCCAGCAGTGAGCCTGCACAACTGTGTGATCCACCACTAAACCTGCACAGCTGCCTGACCCAGCAGTGAGCCTGCACAGCTGCCTGATCCAGCAGTGAACTTGCACAGCTGTCTGACCCAGCAGTGATCCTGCACAGTTGTCTGACCCAGCAGTAAACCTGCACAGCTGCCTGACCCAGCAATAAACCTGCACAGCTGTCTGATCCTTCAGTAAACTGCACAGCAGCCTGATCCAGCAGTAAACTGCATAGCTGCATGATCCAGCAGTCAACCTGCACAGCTGTCTGATCCAGCAGTGAATGTGAACAGCTGCCTGATCCAGCACTAAACCTGCACAGCTGCCTGAGCCAGCAGTGAGCCTGCACAGCTGCCTGATCCAGCAGTGAACCTGCACAGTTGTCTGACCCAGCAGTGAACGTGCACAACTGTCTGATCCAGCACTAAACCTGCACAGCTGCCTGACCCAGCAGTGAGCCTGCACAGCTGCCTGACCCAGCATTGAGCCTGCACAGCTGCCTGATCCAGCAGTGAACTTGCACAGCTGTCTGACCCAACAGTGAAACTGCACAGTTGTCTGACCCAGCAGTCATCCTGCACATCTGCCTGTTCCAGCAATAAACCTGCACAGCTGCCTGACCCAGCCATCAA
>NW_025149596.1:0-1353 GCF_004010195.1 Chiloscyllium plagiosum | reverse complement strand
AGTCACATTAGAACTGTTGGAATGTATATATCTATATGAATGTCGGTCATGTACAGTAACGGATCAGCATTCAGACAGCACCCAACATCAACGAGCAGGATCCTCTGAGGAAGTGAGGCAGGACAAGAATAAAAAAAAAGCTACCAGAGAGTTCCTCACAGAATACTCGTGCCCCAGTACACTCAGCGTCTTGCATTGGACTAATCTCTGTCATTATGAGAGTAATACATTATGACAGTAATACATTATAAGAGTAACACTCAGTGTTCTGCATTGTACTGACCTCTGGCACTATGAGAGTAACGCATTTTCTCTGAATCTTATATGCTGCTGTCAGCTACAAAAATAAATTTGTTTGATATCTTGCCACCCATTTCGCCGACAATAGCATTTTCCTTCAAGTAAACCATTTTGGGATTGAAGCTACAGGATGTCATTGCATCAAAGAGATGTATCCATGGTGTTACTGCCCTGCTGTAAAACACACTGGGTCAGGTCTGTCCCAGCAGCAGTGTGGGTGCTGCATCCCTAACATTTGCAATGGACTGTGGAAATTGTCTGCTCAGTGTTACTGTTACTGCAAACATTTATAAACTTCCAAGTGCAAGCTGGCAGCAACAAGTCCCTTCAATACTCCCTCACTCTCACCCCGAACATACTTTCCATCCATCAATCACCACAAAACAGTCTGGGATTACTGAGCCCTTAAATGTGATCTCCAATAAACTACCTCCCCTTGATACAGCGACTTGAACAACAGGAAAAGCATCATCCATCCAGAAGGAGCTGAACCTACTGAGCTGCCCTGTGTGGGGTGAGTTCCCTGAATGTTGCTGATGGACAATGGATCAACTGGTGACTCTGATATACATCCAACGCACCAAATCTCTCAATACTGAACATCAGGTCAGCTGGAGGTCACAGTAACAGTGCTGATTTCCCTCCATACGGTTGGCTGTTCTTTATCCTGATTGGATCCCCGGAGCAGCACCAGAATATCAATTATCTGGAATCGTGCATCAGTCACTACAAACCAACTTGTCTTTCATCAGCGAAACAATCATGTTGTACCACCCAATCTCCAGTGTTCAGAGCCCTGTGGACCAGGGACAAGAAAGGAGATTTCACAAAGCTGACAGAGTACTGCACTCCATGGTGTGGCACGATGGCTTCACAGTGAATCGGTCTCAAAATATTTCCAGGGCATTCATCTCCAAAAGGTCAGTGTCAACTAAATAACGACAATAATAATCGAACATAATTATCCAAATTGATATCCAAATACTAAATAACAATCCCAAACCATGGCACATGGGAGGACCTTCACATAGACCACTATCGTGCAGGGAACAT
>NW_025149595.1:0-1353 GCF_004010195.1 Chiloscyllium plagiosum | reverse complement strand
TCTCATTAATTTGATTGAGTTTTTTGAAGAGGTCACAAAAAAGATTGATGAAGGCAGTTTGGTAGACATTGTCTATATGGACTTCAGCAAGGTGTTCATTTAAAGAACAAAGAGCAAAGAAAATTTACAGCCCAGGAACAGGTCCTTCTCCCTCCAAGCCTGAACCGATCCTTATGTACTGTTTAAATCTGTCGGTCAATTCCTAAGCATCTGTATCCCTCTGCTCCTCACCTACTCATGCATCTGTCCAGACGCATCTTAAATAAATTTACCTGACTACCTCTACCACCTCTGCGAACAACGCATTACAAACGCCCACCACCCTCTGTGTGAATTACTTACCGCGTGTATCCCCCTTAAACATTCCACCTCTCACTTAAAAAGCACGACCTCTCGTTATTGAATCCTTCATTCTGGGAAAAAGCTTGTCTCTGTCTATACCCTCCATGATTTTGAAAACGTCAATCAGGTCCCCCCTCAATCTCCTTTTTTCTAGTGAAAATAAACCTAACCTACTCAGCCTCACTTCATAGCTAGTATTTCATTCTGAGTGGTAGACAGATTAGTAAGTTTCAGTCATGTGGGATACAGAAGAAGCTAGTCACAAATGGCTTGAAGGAAGAGGGATATTTTTCAGATGGAGGTTTGTGAGCAGCAGTGTGCTGTAAGAATCAGTACTGAATTCACTGTATTTCATCATTTATTTAAAGGAATTAGATGTGAATATAGGGGCCATAGTTAGTAAGGTTACAGATTATATCAGAAAGGTGGTGTAGTAGATTATCTCAGAGTACAACGAGACCACAATGAGATGGTATAAAGGGGCAAGGAGTGACAGATGAAGTTTGATTTAGATAAATATGAGGTTTTGCATTTTGGGAAGGCAAATCGGGGCAGAGGTTATACACTTACTGGTAAGGTCCTGGGAAATGTTGTGGAACAAAGAGGCATAGGGCTGCAGGTACATTGTTCCTTGAAAGTGGAGACGAAGGTAGACAGAGTGATGCTGAACACATTTGGCACATTTGCCTTAATCAGTCAGAGCATTGAGTATAGGAGTTGTGGTGGCATGTTGCATCTGTACAGGATGTTGGTGAGGCCACTTTAAGAATACTGTGTACAACTCGGTTTTCTGCAGAAATGACTTACACCGATGTTCCAGGACTGGAGGTTTGAGCTTTAGGGAGAGGTTGAGGTGCTCCCCCTTGGAGAGTCAGTGGTTGAGGGGTAACATTATAGAGGTTTATAAAACCATCAGGGGCATGTATATTCTGAACAGCCATGTTCTGCTCCCCAGGGTAGGGGAGTCCAGAACAAGAGGGCATAGGTTGAAGGGGAGAAGGTGAATGATTT
>NW_025149594.1:0-1353 GCF_004010195.1 Chiloscyllium plagiosum | reverse complement strand
GCCATATTTGACCACAGCCTTACTGATCTGCCAATTGCAGAAGTATCTGTCCATGACAGTGTCGGTAAGAGTGACCACCGCATAGTCATTGTGGAGACAAAGTCACACTTGCACATTGAGAATAACCTCCACCATTTTGGGTGGCACTATCACCGTGCTAAATAGGACAGACTTCGAACATATCTAGCAGCTCAAGTCTGGGTTTCCATAAGGTGCTGTGGGGCATCAATAGCAGCAGAGTTGTACTCCAGCAAAACCTCACGGCCCGGCATATCCTCTTCACAACAATTACCATCAAGCCAGAAGATCAACCTTGAGTCAATGGATAGTGCAGGAGGGCAGGAGCAGCATCGGGCACACCTGAAAATGAGGTGTCAGCCTGGTGAAGCCACCAACCATGACTACCTGTGTGCCAAACAGCATAAGCAATAAGTGATAGACAGAGCTTAGGGATCCCACAAGCAAAGGATCAGATCTCAGCTCTGCAGTCCTTCCACTTCTCGTTGAGAATAGTTATGGACAATTAAACAAATCATTGAAGGAGGAGATTCCACAAGTATCCCCATCCTTAATGATGGAAGAACGCAGCACTTCAGTGCAAAAGAAAATGTTCATGCATTCGCAATAATCTTCAGTCAGAAGTGCTGAGTGGATGATCCACCTCAGCCTCCTCCAGTCGTCCTCAGCAGTTCAGTTACCAGTCATCAACCAATTTGATTCACTCCACTCGATATACAGATTCAGGTGGAGACACTGGATACCCCAGAGGGTACATACGCTGACAACATTCGGGCAATAGTACTGAAAAGTTGTTCTCCAGACCTTGTCACTGCCCGAGCTAAGCTGTTTCAAAACCGTTACAACAACGGCATTTCCCCGATTACGTCCAAAATTACCCCAAGTATCTCCTACGCAGAAAAAGCAGAACAAATCTAATCCGGCCAGTTACCACCCCATCAGTCTACTCTCGATCATCAGTAAAGTGGTGGAAGGTCTCAGTGCTTTCAAGCAGCACCTGCTCAGCAATACCCTGGTCAATGACGCCCAGTTTGGGCTGCCCCAAAATCACTCAGCTCCTGATCTCATTACCTTGATTCAAACATGGACAAAAGAGCTGAATTCCAGAGGTGGGGTGAGAGAGACAGCCCTTTAAAACAAGGAACCTTCGACCAAGTGTGGCATCAAGGGGCCTTAGCAAGACCAGAATCAATGTGTATCAGGGGCAAACTCCACGCTGGTTAGAATCATACCTGACACGTAGGAACATGGTTATGGTTGATAAAGGCCAGTCAACTCAGCTCCAGGATAAGTCTGTAGGAATTGCTCGGGCAGTGGTCTAAGCCCATACATCTT
>NW_025149593.1:0-1353 GCF_004010195.1 Chiloscyllium plagiosum | reverse complement strand
CACGAGAACCTATATATTCATATGACTTGCAGCTTGCGGATGTCACCGCTGAGATTATGAATGTGAATAAGCTTTGAAAAGGAACAGTAATCATGATTAGTGCAGAGGCACTCTCATTATACAATACCTTCATATATTCAGAATGCGTATACTGCTGAAGGAATAATTGTTGTTTTGTTTTCTACCTTTAATCAAGGGCTTCTCTAACTTATACATCATGGTATATTTCAATTTACTAATCCTCATTCAATAAAAACGCATAAATACTGTCGCTGTAAGAGCAGGGCAGAGATTGGTCATGTTACAACTATGAATTGCACCCCCTGTGTCCCCAAAGCCTGTCCATCATATAATAGGGACAAGTGAGCCTCAATGACGGATCATTCCCCACTTGTTCAGACAGGTGCAGTTCCAAATCCACTCAGCAGCACAATGGCACAGTGGTTAGCACTGATACCTCACAGCACTAGATGTCCGGCATGACATTCCCGCCTCGGGTAAGTGCCTGTGCGGAGTTTGCACATTTCCCCGTGTCTCCGTGGGTTTCCTCTGGGTTCTTCGGTTTCGTCCCACAGTCCTAAGATGTGCAGTTTAGGTGAATTGGCCATGCTAAATACCCGAAAGTGTTGGGTGAAAGGATAAATTTAGGGTTGCACTTTGGAGGGTTGGTGTTGGCTTGATGGGCCGTAGGGCTTGTTTCCACACTGTATAACATCTAATCTCTAAATAAAAAAAGAATCAGAAGTTGCAGGAAAAACGTAGATCTGGCTGCATCTGTACAGTGAAATCCATGTTATGGTTTTGTGCCCCGTAACACGTTTTGAGAATCCACGGATATTTGACAATTTACGACCATTCATGGAAAAGCAGCCGACTTAGTTGGCAACATTTCCACAAATATGCATGCCCTCCACCACCGATACTCAGCACCAGCAACATGTACTGTCTACAAAACGCACTGCAGAAATTTGCCTGAGATCCTGATACAACACATTCCAAACTGGACACCTACTTCAACTTAGAAGGACATGGGCAGGAGGTCTAGATGGATACCACTAGTTGCAATTCACGTCTAAAGCACACAACAACCTGACTTGGAAATAAACATTGCTCCTTCAGTGTCACTGAATTCAAAACCTGCATTACACTTCCTAATAGCATAGTGCATTTAACAAGCTCATCGCCACTTCCTCAGGTTTAAAAGAGGAAAGGACAATAAGCATCAACCAAATCAATAAGTCCTAAATCCTGTGAATGACTATTCAGGAAATAACAAATGGACTGAGACCCGATATTCACGGGACCTTCAAATGTTGGTTTCCGTGACATTAAATAGAACTCTTTCCTCCTGTA
>NW_025149592.1:0-1353 GCF_004010195.1 Chiloscyllium plagiosum | reverse complement strand
TGATTCTAGCGACTCCTGAAAGTTCTCCACTAATGTATCCACTGTTTCTTCAGTTGTCTACCTTATAACTCTGCAGGGCACTCCATCTGATCCAGATGATTTATCCAACTTCAGGCCATTCAGTGTTTCTTGCACTTTCTCAGTGATGGCCACTAGACTCATATCTGTTCCCCCATTCTCTTGTATGTTTGGGTATGACTCATGTTTTCCACTGTGAAGACCGGCACAATATAATTTTTTTTCAGTTCCTCAACCATTTCCTTGTTCCCCACTACTATCTGCCAAGTCTCATTTTCCAGTGGCCCATTGTCCACTTCTATCTTTGTTTTGAGTTTATTTGAATAAAGAAACAGCTACAGTCTTTCTTTATATTAGTAGTTTTCTTATATTTAATCTTCTCACTCCTCATTTGTTTTGTTGTTGCCCTTTATGGGTCTTTGTGAGCTTCCCAATCCTCTGATTATCCACTGCCCTTCATTCCATTATATGTTTTCTCTTTTGCTTTTATGCTATCAATGACTTCCTCAGCCAGTCATGGTTGCCTCATCCACCATGCACCATGTCTCATTTTCCACAGGATGTATCTCGGATGTGTCTGCTGAATTACGCTCAGACAGTCCAGCCATTGCATTTCCACTTTCCTGCTTTCTTGCTAGTCTCCTCTCCCCACCATTTCATCCAGCGCCCTCACACCCTCATGGCTCTGCAATAGCCTTTATTCAACTTTAGTACCGTTACCTCTGATTTAACATTCTCCCTCTCAAATTGCAGGGTAAATTCAATCATATTATCATCACCACCTTCTAAGGGTTCCTTCATCTTAAGCTCCCTTGTCACGTCAGCCTCATTGCACAACTCTAAATCCAGTATTGCCTGTTCCCTACTTGGCTCCACCACAGGCTGCTCCGAAAATCCATTTCGTCGACACTCCACAATTGAATTGAATTGAATTTATTGTCACGTGTACTGAGGCACAGTGAAAAGCTTTATCTTGCGATCAATACAAGCAGATCGCAGTGTTAAGTAGCAAAGATGCATCAATAATATGTAAACATATAATAGGTTGACCTTTGTGATTATCTGGGCCGAGTTCATCACTCGCTGTAACGGTCTCCGATCTTGAATGGTACAGATGCCATACCAGGTAGTGATACATCCAGACATAAAGCTGTCAATTGCGCACCTATAAAAGTTGGCTAATGAATTGACAGTGGTGATTAAGTGATCATCGATTTTTTAAAAATTTCGACCACCTCTAGCGAGATGCCATCATGAGACTTATATCCCTCTCCCGTCCCTGTCCACCATCCACAGCGACCATTCAATAGACAATAGACAATAGACTATAGGTGC
>NW_025149591.1:0-1353 GCF_004010195.1 Chiloscyllium plagiosum | reverse complement strand
GAACACATTTGGCACATTTGCCTTAATCTGTCAGAGCATTGAGTACAGGAGTTGTGGTGGTATGTTCCATCAGAACAGAATGTCGGTGATGCCACTTTAAGAATACTGAAAATATTTACACGGATGTTCCAGGACTGAAGGGTTTGGGTTTTAGGGAGAAGTTGATTAGTTTGAGGTGGTTCCCCCGGAGTGTCAGAGGTTGAGGGGTGACATTATAGTGGTTTATAAATTCATCAGGGGCATGGATAATCTGAACAGCCACGTTCTGCTCCCCAGGATAGCTAGAGGGCGAATGCTTTAGAATGGACCTGAAGGTAAATGTTTCACACAGAGAGTGGTGCGTGTACAGAAAGTGCTGTCAGAGGAAGTGGTGAAGTCGGTTACAATCGCACATTTAAAAGGTATCTGAAAGAGGAGGGATTTTGGCCAAATGCTGATAAATGGGATAGGATCGGAGTGAACAGATTGCACTAACGGGTCTGTTTCCGTTCTGCATGACTCTCTGTTTCTTTGAGAGAAGGAAGAAAACGTCTGAAAGGACCTTTCAAGTCAGAAATCTTTGAACTGGAACTTTATCGTGCCTCTCTGTTCACATTGATTCAAAGCTGAGTAAGTTAAATATTTGACAGACAAGTGAATCACGGATAATGGGACAAAGACAGGAAAGTGTGGCTGAGACCACAACCTGATCAGCCACAAACTTAGTGGCTGGTGGATAAGGCTCAAAGTGTCTAATGACCCACTCCTGCTCCTCAGTCCTATGTTTCTGTGTTCCATTCAGCACCTCAAACCTGCTCGACAGGAGCAGTTGGAGGCCACTTACTGTTATGACCTGGTACACAGAAATAGAGGAGACCTTTCAGCCCCTCAAGTCTCTCACACACGCTTTGAGATGATTTGGGAAATGCAATTGGATATTAAAAAGGCCCCTCATCTCTCTTTCAGAGCTTCCCCTCTCTGCAACTTGTGCTTCATTTGTTGATCATGTTGTAGACCCAGATTCACTGTGAATACAGTCCACATACCTCACCCAGCAATGGCTCACAAAATCCTCTGGTCTCCCTGACTGCAACATTCAATAACAGAACATTAATGAAAACAACACCCACTAACTTTCCAATAACAGAATGTGAGAACATCAGAAACAAGAGCAGGTCATTCACTCCCCAGCCTGCCTTGCCCTCCACTAAGATCATGACTGATCTTCTCTTGGTCTCAAATCATCTTTCATACCCAATTCTTCATAGCCCTCAACTCTCTGACAGGTCAATATCCATAGACCTCCTCTTCAAATGCTTTCAGTCATCTGGCTCCCCCAACACTCTTGAGAAGAGAAACCCAGACATTCAATAG
>NW_025149590.1:0-1353 GCF_004010195.1 Chiloscyllium plagiosum | reverse complement strand
TAACAGTTTCTACCCTACTATTGTTAGAACACTAAATGGACTCTCAAACTCTCAGGATTTGCCTGAACCTTTGTTTTTGCTGCTGTTTACCTATTATTTACTATGCTACTTAACTATGGGATCGCAAGACAACGCTTTTCACTGTGCCTCAGTACATGTGACAATAAATAAATTCAATTCAGTTCAAGTGGTGGATGTAGTCCAGTTAAAAGGGTTAAAAAGCATTTGGATCAGCACATGAATAGGAATGGTTCGCAGAGATGTGGGCCAAACACTGGCAGGTGCAACTAGTTTAGTTTGAGAACATAGTCAGCATGGACTAGTTGGACAGAACAGTCTGTTTCTGCACTGTCTGACTGTCTAACTGTTCTTTTCTGGTCTTAAACCCATTTTCTTGCCTCCCCCCATGACCATCCACTTCCTTGTTGTCAAAAATTCAAATGAACTCAGCATTGAATATATTCAATGAACCCCCCCCCCCCCCCCCACAAACTGCAGGAAGACATCGCCACCTCTGAATTCCTCTTGCTAATGTACCACTTGCCTTGCTCATTGCTTGCTGGTATAGAAGGACGCTGAGGCCTGTTTGTACATCAACATATCATTCCTGATGAAGGGCTCAAGCCTGAAATGTCGAATCTCCTGCTCCTCAGATGCTGCCTGAACCTGCTATGCTTTTCCAGCCCTACACTTTTTTACTCTGATCTCCAGCATATGCAGTCCTCACTTTCTTCACATCCCAATATATCACTATTTAAGGAATGCGTCTCCTTTCTGCTTTTTTTTTACAAACAGCAAATGCGATAACTTCACATTGTGCTACTACATTTGCCACGTGTTTGCTAACTGAGACACAATCTTGGACCAACTTTTCCAGACTCTCTCCCCTCGCCGGGATTCACTCCCTTTCCTTTCAATTGCTGCAAAACAAAAATTGAACCCCAGAATGAAAACAAATGGAAAAGGGGGTAAGAAAAGAGAGTGCCGTACTCACAGATGTTGGACAGAGGAAAGAAGTTGCAGTCTGGGGTGAAGCTCAATCTTCATTCAGAGAGGAACAACAGCAGGAGCAGCTTCAGAAGCTCATGGTCAAACTTCCGTATTCAGACAATAGCAAGGCTCTGATTAACAAAGGAACCAGGCTCCTTCCGGTCATCCCGAGCTCCCCATTGGCCCATCAGAAGAAGGTCGCGGTCCGTAATTGCGGACAGCGTGGGGCATGCGCAGTTCTTGTTAACGCCGCCGAACATGCGCAGTACTTACTGATACCGAGGCGTATGCGCAGTGTGGTCTGTGGCGATGCTGACAAGATTTTGTACCCAAATGTCAAATAAATTCAATTCAGTTCAAGTG
>NW_025149589.1:0-1353 GCF_004010195.1 Chiloscyllium plagiosum | reverse complement strand
CAATGTGATAAATTGCCGAAGTATGTCCTGTATCCATTAGGCAGGGTACTGGCACTGCAGACAGTCACTGACCCATCAGTGTACGGTCTATCATGGAAATATGAAGGAGGGTGTCAGCCACAATGTGTTAGATCAGCAATAACCTGTTCTGTGACGTTCAGTTAATGTCCCGTCAGCCTGACTCAGCTCCTGACCCCATCGTGAGCTTCGATCAAAAGACTGAACTGCCAAAAGGGCGATATGTGCAATTACACTTAAAGTCAAGGCACCATTTAATAGTGCGTGACAACAGGAGCCCGAATAAAATTATAGTTCATCAGAATCTTGGGGAAGTACTCTCCGGGTTGGAATAATCACCAGCAAAAAAACTGATCATTGTCCGTTTCGTAATTCAAACTCCAGAACAGCTCTGCAGCCATTGCTCAGGAAAGAGAGTGTCCGAGGCTCAATAATTTTCACCAGCTGCAATGACCCATTCTCCAATATTAGGTCAGACGTGGGAACGGTCCCTGATTATACAATTCCTGAAATAGTCCATGGTAAATGCCACAAGCCTTGGAAAACATTCAGGTTTTGTCTGACAAATAGCAGTTAATGTTCACGTCACACAAATATTAGACAAGTACGAGAGTAAAGATTCAAACCATCCTTCTTTGATATGCAATTACATTAATATCACTGATTACCCAACCTGGTATTTATCACCATCCTGGGCCCTCTCATGACCAGAAATTGCTCAGGACAAGCCAAAGCAATAACATTGTCTTCAAGAGCAAGTCAGTGGCCAGGAATTCGGCAATGAGTAATTCAGTTGCTGACTCCTCAAAGCCTGTGATTGAATTGACCACCTGGGAAAGGGTTGGTTGTGGGTCAAGTTAAAACATTTAAAAGATATTTAGATAAGCACATCATTATGAATTGTTTGGATGGATATGGGCCAACAACACGCAGGTGGTACGAGTTTTGTTTTATATTATGGTTCGTTAAACCGAAGCATCCGATTCCACTCTGTGTTTCTCCATATCTACGAATACAATGTTGTTTCATAATTTAAAAAAACACCACAATGGAAATCCATAGAACTAACCACCAATTAGCCAGATTTCAGCAGTAGGGAAGTTATGGAAGTGATTATGCTGGACAGGAGTTACATGCATATGGAAAGGTGGATTGATTAAAGATAGTCAGAACGGCTTTGTGCATACAAAGTCACGTTTCTAAAACGTTATTGTGTTTGCTGAATAGGTGACCATGTTGCCTTTACTGACTTCAGCAGGGTGTTTGACAGGGTTTAAGTGGTACACTAGTTAGTAAAATAACGTCACAAGCGATCAGGGAGATCGACCCAACAGA
>NW_025149588.1:0-1353 GCF_004010195.1 Chiloscyllium plagiosum | reverse complement strand
AAGGTTTTAGTAAGTTCATATGACATATCTGATACAGTTTTGTTTTTATCTGGCATCTTTACCAGGCAGTTCACCTGACTTAACATTTTCGCAATTTGCAAGGGACCACTAAACCTGGCTTTGAAGGGATCTCCTATCACTGGTAATAATACTAATATGTCATGCCCTCAGGAAAACATCCAAATCTCAGTGTTCTTATCTGCTACCTGTTTCATTCTATAATCAAAAGAGAAAATGCTGGAAAATCTCAGCAGGTCTGGCAGCAGAGAAAAGAGCTGACTTTTCGAGTCTAACTGACCCTTTGTCATTCTATAATGTGCCCTCTTTCGGTGCTGTTTAGCTAACTCACCGACTCGAATTAATCTCTCCCTCATCTCTGATACATAATCCAAATGCGAGATCTCTGACTTTGGTCCTGTCAATTTCTCTTTAATTAATTGTCAGGTGAATTGGCCATGCTAAATTGCCCGCAGTGTTAGCTGCATTAGTCAGAGGGAAATGGGTCTGGGTGGGTTCCTCTTCGGAGGGTCGGTGTTTGGCTTTTTTGGGCTGAAGGGCCTGTTTTGACTCTGCAGGGAATTGAATCTAATCTAAAGCTCACTGGGATTCAGGATGTTTCACACGATTTAAAGTTCTCGCAACCTGAGCTATCCATGACTTTCTTAAACAGCCTTGAAGTAAACTTAGACCCGTGGTATGACTGCATCTCTCTGGGGCACCCATACCACGTGAAGAAAGCTACTAACTCCTCTTCCATCCTTTTGATGTAATACCCCGGCATGGATTTGCCTCCAGAAATCTTGCAGATTTACTCTAACCACATCTATTATGGTTAGCAATAATTGGTTTCCACATTTAGTTCTCAGGAGGGGACCTTCACAATCAAATCTTTTCCTCCAGTGCCTCCCTTTAACCAGCAGCAAGGTGATTGTACATGTCCCACCTTCTGGCAGTGAAAACTCCTTTTCTCAGTGTCCTTCGGAAACCACTGTCACTGTAGTTTTGTGTGTCCCATTCTGTTAAGTGAAAACATCTGAGGCCTTTCACCTCCTTTCCACCCTCTTGGTCATGTTTTTTAACTTGTGGTAAACATTTTCTGGCATTCTCTACTCTTTGTTAGCGTCGCACTTCTCCTTCTCCCAACTTCTGTCCCTCACAGGGTGAAATTCGTGCCAGAAACTGTGACTTATACACCAATGTGCATTCATCTGCCATCTCTGTTGCTCTTCGCACTTCCTGAACTTTCTGTTCGACCACATGAATTCTGATCACATCTGGAGGTGGGTTTTTAAACTCATCCAGCAGAATAATCTCTCATACAGCTATTTTGAAGGTCCATACCCATCTGTCAAA
>NW_025149587.1:0-1353 GCF_004010195.1 Chiloscyllium plagiosum | reverse complement strand
GCACTGCTCCTTCATCAGGTGGTTTCTGTGTTAGAGCTGTAGAGCTTGGTTAGGGACAGGCCAAATTTCCTGAGCTGCTTGAAGAACAAGAGGCGTAGCTGTGTCTTGTGGATCATCACATATATTTGGGAAGTACAGGTCAGATTGTCAGTTATTGTCACTGATGCAGGAGCAGTGCTCCAAAAGCTAGTGTGCTTCCAATTAAACCTGTTGGACTATAATCTGGTGTTGTGTGATTTTTCACTGGATAACAAGGACATCTACGTCAGACCATGTTCACCGACTACATCTCCAGCTTCAACACCATTATCCCCTCCAGACTGATCACAAAACTCTGAGACTCTGAGTCTTGGCTCCACCCTCTGCAGCTGGATCCTTAGCTTCCTGACCCACAGACCACAATCAGTGAAGATAGACAGCAGCACCTCCTCCACGATAACCCTCAACACTGGAGCACCCTGAGGATGTGTTCTCAGCCCCTACTGTACTCCCTGTGCATACACGACTGTGTGGATAAAGTCCGTGCAAACACCATCTGCATGTTTGCTGCAGAGCCGACTGTGGGAGGATGGATATCAAACACCAGGAAGGAGATAGAGGGCTTGTTGCCATGGTGCAGTGAGAACACCCTCTCTCTCAGCATCAGCAAAACTGAAGAACTGATCATTGACGTCAGAAAGACAGGAGGAGAACATGCCTCCTTCTACATCAATGAGGCTGAGAGGGTGGAGAGTGTCAAGTTCCGAGGAGTGACAATAACCGCCAATCTGCCCTGGACTTCCCAAGTGTATACGATGATCCATAAGACACAGCAACGCATCTTGTTCCTTAAACTGCTCAGGGAATTTGGTCTGTCCCTCACCAAACTCGACGGATGCAACACAGAGAGCATCCTGTCCCAGTGTAACAACCGCTCTGCCCAGCACGGTAAGGAACTACAGGGGGTTGTGTGCACATCACGGAAGCCAACCTTCCATCCATGGATGCTTTTACACAGCTCGTTGCCGGGGAATGGCTGCCAACACCTTTGAAGACCCCTCCCACCCCAGTAATGATCTCCTACAACCTCGCCCGTCAGGCATAAGATACAGAAGGATGAACACACCCACCAGCAGCTTCAGGAACAGCTTCTTCCCAGCCATTATTAGACTGATGAATGGAATCTCCAACTTCAAATAACGCTGACCTTGTAAATGTTAATCGTGCCTCGTGTACGCCCTGTGGGATGTAACCTGTACGCCTCTGTCCACGTTTCTGTTCATCCTGTGATCTGTACATCCCTGCTTACTGGGATCTATCTGTACTGCTCGTAAGTGAAGATTTTTCACTGTATTCAGGTAAACGTGATAATCA
>NW_025149586.1:0-1353 GCF_004010195.1 Chiloscyllium plagiosum | reverse complement strand
CAAAACGTCATGACACCGGGTTAACCCCTCTGCCAATTTAAACTTGCACCACAGAAAAGGTTCACCTCGCGCATTAATCTGTTAAAATTCGCGAGGAAATGAAAGACCACAGAGGTCACTATTTAAAGTAAATTTTAACAATGTTATTCTTTACGTCCAAAAGAGAATATTAAAACCAACAATTGTTAACAAATCCTTACTCTTCAAACTACGTTTAAGAGATAAAAAGTCCCATATTAAGACTTACAAAAAACAAAATTACGTTTGAAAGCCAGTCAGACTTTCCGATTCTCGTTTGCAGATTTCTTTTGTAGACTCTCTCCAGGTGGTTTTCGATGTTCTGGTATGTAAACTCTTTATACATGGATAACTTTCAGAGATCCATTCAGCTAACAGTCTACGGGTATTGGTCTTTGGCAGTTGTCCCACTATATGTTCCAAATTTCCGGTTTTATAGCCCAAAATATCGGATTTTGATTTTGGATTAAATATTGTCTAAACGCTAAATTCAAATTTGATTAGATTTTAATACTGTGGAGCATAATTTAAACAAATTGGCCGAATTGGATTTTTTTCATGACAACTCAGCTGTTACTATTTGTTTCTACCAAGTTTTACGTTGTTACCTTGCTCAGAGCTCTCTGTGCCACGTCTCGCTTAGCTACCTTTTCTTTTTTTATAGATGTATTTATTAGAAATTAAATATTTTTACAAGTTTACAAAAATAAACAAAACTCTCAAATACAAACATTGATATACAATTAAATCAAATATACAATAGCCAAAATTTAACAAAAGAAAAAAATACCGAAAAGGAAAAAAAAACTCAACTGTCTACTAATCTAACCTACAACTAACCAGAGTGTATATTTAAGTCTCTTACATGCTTGGAATGTGTTAACCTCAAATGTAATATAACCCGTATTCGTGCAGGATTCCTCTAATAATGGGCCCCGGACCAGCCAGGTTTGTAATCTCAATTAAATAAAAGCCCTTGCTAGGATAGCCGAAATATCTGTATTTATGTAATTCAGGAAGGGCTGCCATATTTTATAAAGTAATTCGATCTTTCGGTGCACCATATTTGTAAGGGAGTCAAGAGGAACACATTCCATAATTAATCTGTGCCAATTTGAAAGTCCAGGGGGGCTCTCAGCTACCCAGTTCTACAAAATATTTTTCCTTGCACAGAAAGAGAGAATAGAAATTAGTCTCTTCCCGTACATGTCCAGGGAGGAAAAGTTCGAAAAGCCCAAAAGGAGAGATATAGGTTCCGCTTTAATTTCCGTTCCTAAAATTTCTGCCAGGGTACTTGCTACGTTAGTCCAATATCTATGGATCTTATGACAGGTC
>NW_025149585.1:0-1353 GCF_004010195.1 Chiloscyllium plagiosum | reverse complement strand
TTTCTGTTTCATTGCATAATTTTGTGAGTACAGTTTTTTGTGTGGTTTAAAATCTAGTGGACAACCTCGCTATCTTGCTCAGGGTAATTTTCGTTGTATATTTAGCGAAACCAATTGCAAAGTTATGGTCTGGGCTGCCTGCCTAAGAATGTTTTGAGTGGTCTAGCCTAGCACATAACGGACTGGGGGCTCTTTTCGGGATTTTAAATGGCGAGTGCGAGGTGCTCGTCTCTTTATTTATGTGTTGGTTTTATTGGGTAGGCAAAGCTTGGGATAGTAATTTCCCTTTCAGGGATTTTAAATGGCGAGTGCGAGGTGCTCGTCTCTTTATTTCATGTGTTGGTTTTATTGGGTAGGCAAAGCTTGGGATCGTAATTTCCCTTTCAGTCGCCAGACGTTTTGTCGATGTAGATGCAGTGACTCTGGAAGTTTTGCAAAAAGTGAATAAGACCAAGTTGCAAGAATTAGCAGAGAAACTGGAATTGGAACTGCCTGTTTCTGTGAGGAAAGGAGACATAGTTACAGCAGTAGCTCATCAATTAAACCTGCTGCAGAAAAACATCAGAATCTATAGAGTTGGCAACAATTCAATTGCAAGGAAGCAGCTTTAGTTGGAGGCGAGAGGTAAGGAAAGCGCAGCAGAAATGAAAGAGTTTGAGTTACGATTAAAAGCAAAAAAAGGGGAAAGAGAGGGCAGTAGAAGAGAAAAATGAGGGAGCTTTTTGACAGCGAAAACTGACACTTTATAAAGGAAAGTCAGTGACAGCGAAAACTGACACTTTATAAAGGAAAGTCAGCGTTAAAGGCTGGAGGGAAATGCTTTGGTGGCTTAGTGAGGAAGAGAGTGAGGATGAGCAAGATCTTGATAGTCAGAAGCCCCAGTAAGAAGCTGTTTATTTATTTTCAAACATTGGCTAAATTTGATGAGAAGGATGTAGAAGTCTTTTTCAAATTATTTGAAAAGGTGGCTAAACAAATGCAGTGGCCGGGGCAATGTGTGTTTTCTTTATCCAAACGAAACTTGTAGGTAGGCAAGTGATGTATGTGCATCACTATCAGAGGAGGTATCAGGGGAGTATGAGGAGGTGAAAAAAGCCATTTTAACTTCATATGAGCTTGTACTAGAAGGCTATAGACAACTTTTTAGAAATCTAAGGATGGACCCTCGTCAAACCTACACTGAGTTTGAAACGATCAAACAGAGTTACTTCGTTAGATGGATAAGCGCTTTAAAAATCAAGCAAAATTATGATGCCCTTAGAGAGGTAAGTATTTTGGATGAATTCAAAAGTTCACTGCCTGACGTGGTGCGAACTCAATTGGAAAAGAAGAGCGTTAAAACAGCAAGGTGAG
>NW_025149584.1:0-1353 GCF_004010195.1 Chiloscyllium plagiosum | reverse complement strand
TCGACAATTACCTTCCTGCCTGATAAGTATATAGTTATCAAAGACCCGCAGTAGCTGTTATAGAGTCATAGAGATGCACAGCACGGAAACAGACCCTTCAATCCAACTCATCCATGCTGACCAGATGTCCCAACCTAATCTAGTCCCACCTACCATCACCCTGCTCATATCCCTCCAAACCCTTTCTATTCACATACCCATCCAGATGCCTTTTTAATGCTGGGCCGAATATCTCTCATTAAGATGAATGTTCACCTCATTTGCATTATCCCATGCATATGCTCCCTATAATGTTTCCCAGGTCAACGCTGCGGAAGCTTATGGGATGGTTTGGTTCCTTTGTCTGGCATCGTGGGCGGCCCCTCATCAAACTTACTAAATTGCAGTTGCCACAAGAAGGGGGAGGAGTTGATCTCCCAGACATCAGGAGGTATCAATTGAGTTCCCTGCTGTTCTTTGTCTGCGATTGGTAGGTAATGATCCAAACTCAATATGGCTGGACATAGAGGCCTCCCAGGCAAAGTGCCCTCTTATTAACCTGTTGTTCATGGATAAGATGAGGACAGTTATGGATCACTGCCAGAACTGCATTGTCATTAGTACAGTCAAGGCTTGGAGGGTGATGCGTCAGAGTGAGGGTTGTTTTTCCAAGACTTTGCCACTTAAGCCAGGGTTCCGACCATGGATGATGGACTCAGCGTTCAAACTATGGGCAGTGAGAGGAGTTTCGAGTTTGGGAGACTTGTTTGAGGGGGAGGTTATGATGCCTTTTGAGCAACTGAGCTGCAAATACGGGTTACCCAGCAGAGATCTTTTCCATTTTTTTCAGGTTAGGGATTTCATCCAGAAGAAGACTAAGCTTCTCACTAAGCCCTATAAGCCCGATACAGAGAGGTTGTTGCTACGTTCCACAAGCACCCTTTCGGTTAGTGCCCTCTATCGCCTGCTGGGTGGCAGGACCTGGCAGGATACTAACCGGTTATTTGAAGTCTGGGAGCAAGAGCTAGGAGTGGAGATCTCTTCTGAAACATGGGAGAATATATGGGAGAGTACTCGAATGATCTCAATCTGTGACAGGACATGCGCTACGCAGTTAAAGGTTCTGCTCATCTGGCACCAGACCATCTGGCGAAGTTTTAAAAAGGGGCATCTTCAGTGTGCCTCAAATGTAAAATAAGTGTAGGTACTCTTACCCAATGCTTCTGGACATGCCACAGGCTCTGTGTTTATTGGAGTGCTGTGGCGGGAGAGATCAGGAGGGGATTGAACTAAAGTATTCCCAGACAATACTGGTGAAGTTGAAGTCCCCTATAACAGCTTCCCTGTTACTCTCATTCCTATCGAGAATCATCT
>NW_025149583.1:0-1353 GCF_004010195.1 Chiloscyllium plagiosum | reverse complement strand
AACTTGTGAAAGAGTGGAGCGTTAAAACGGCGCTGAAAGCAGCTGAAGTGGCCGATGAATATGATCTGATCCACAAAACACGATTTCGCTTGAAATAATCAATTCAATTCCACGATTGACAGAAATTGGGGCAAAGAGAGAGACTCACGTAGAAAAGGAAATGTAGATCTCAGTGAAGATCATACGGATACCTTACCACAGGGTAAAAAAGGAAATCCTTGAAGGGGACAAAGAAGGAACAGGCTGCGATGTTTTCAATGTAATAACGTGGACCACATGAAATCACGCTGGTGGTGGCCGAGGCGAAAGCCAGATGTCGGAAAACAGGACAAGAGTGGGACTCTTTTTGAACTCGTAACAAACAGCTCAAGAGAAATGAGACAACTGTGTTAGCGTGTACAAGATGATTAGAAGTTAATTTAGAACGAAGTGGAAGACCTGCTCATAAAAAGAAAACCTGCAAAGATAATGTTTATCCACATAGGCGAGAGGTAGTAAGTGAAGTGGTTATACTTTTAAGGGATACAGGATTCTTTCAGTCTGTAATGCTGAACGATAAGGAGACATATACTCTGAAGGAGTGTTGCCAGAAAATGCACTGGGAAAAGGGAATTCATGGTAAGACAAAAATGCTCAATTATATTAGGTTTGGCCAGAGTGTTCAGAAAATAGTGCAGAACTTGAGGGAGGAGTACTGGATGACCACTCAGTTCGTCCAGGCATCAAACCGACATTGAAATCATTTTATGTCATGGCTGCAGATAGTTAAGGCCATCAATTGCATTGCGGAAAACAGCAATAGTCTGTGTCTGTGTTTAATACCATTACAAGTGGGCAGATAATAATGTATTTCTTTATTTCAAAGACGCTGGAGGAATATGCCAAAACGGTCGATTCCCTGTACCCAATGGTTCTGTTGTGGCATTCTTTTCTGATTGCATACATACTTACAACTATCCAGGCGCGCTGCTTCTTTCTTCCATTGCACGACAGCTTCCAGCTCATCAACCTTTCAAGCAACTTCCTTCATTTTTCGATTTAACATCTCCAAGTTTCCATTGGTTTATCTACCAGTTCCTGAACCCCCAAACTGACAGCATTTCGTGAAAACAGACATCGACATGCAAATTCGCCGCACCCCACCCCTATTCACGCAGATCTTTGCACAAACAAATCCTTCTCGAATAGATCAATATTGGGAGCAGATTGCGTGCATGTTGGCTACCTTTATCTGCTTTAATAATACGGTGGCAGCACGGACCTTGTAAGAGCATGCCCGGTGAATGAGATGTTCTGGAATTCTGAGAGGTGCTTTCAATTATGTATTTTATTGCTGCATCTTTCCTGATCTGC
>NW_025149582.1:0-1353 GCF_004010195.1 Chiloscyllium plagiosum | reverse complement strand
ACTGAGGGAGGGCCGCACTGTCAGAGTGTCAGTACTGAGGGAGGGCTGCACTGTCAGAGGGTCAGTACTGAGGAAGTGGCGCACTGTCAGAGGGTCAGTACTGAGGGAGAGCTGCAATATCAGGTGATCAGTACTGAGGGAGTGCCGCACTGTCAGTGGGTCAGGACTGAGGGTGTGCTGCACTGTCAGAGGGTCAGTACTGAGGGAGTGCTGCACTGTCAGAGGGTAAGTACTGAGCCAGTGCCACACTGTCACAGGGTCAGTACTGAGGGAATGCTGCATTGTCAGAGGGTCAGTACTAAGGGGGTGCGGTACTGTCAGAGGGTCAGTACTGAGTGAGTGCAAACACTGCTAGAGGGTCTAGACTGAGGGAGTGCTGCGCTGTCAAGGGTCAGGATTGAGGGAATTCCACACTGTCGGAGGGTCAGTACTGAGGGAGTGCCGCACTGTCAGTGGGTCAGTACCGAGGGAGTGCGGCACTGTTAGAGGGTCTGAACTGAGGGAGTACCGCACTGTAAGAAGGTCTGTACTGAGGGAGTGCTGCACTGTCACATGGTCAGTACTGAGGGAGTGCCGCACTGTCAGAGGGTCAGTACTGAGGGAGTGCTGCACTATCAGAGGATCAGTACTGAGAGAGTGCCGCATTGTCAGAGGGTCAGTACTGAGGGAGTGCTGCACTGTCAGAGGATCAGTACTGAGAGAGTGCCGCACTATCAGACGATCAGTACTGATGGAGTGCCGTACTGTCAGAGGGTCAGTACTGAGAGAGTGCCACACTCTCAGAGGATCAGTACTGAGGGAGTGTCACACTGTCTGAACGCCAGTACTGAGGGTGTGCTGCACTGTCAGAGGGTCAGTACTGAGGGAGTGCTGAACTGTCAGAGGGTCAGTACTCAGGGGGAGTGCCGCACTGTCAGAGGTTCATTACTGAGGGAGTGCAGCACTGTCAGAGTGTCAGTACTGAGAGAGTGCTGCACTGTCGGACGGTCAGTACTGTGGGAGTGTGGCACTGTCAGAGGGTCAGTACTAAGGGTGTGCTGCACTGTCGGAGGGTCAGTACTGAGGGAGTGCCACACTGTCAGAGGGTCAGTACTGCGGGAGTGCCGCACTGTCAGAGGTTCAGTACTGAGAGAGTGCTGCACTGTCGGAGGGTCAGTACTGAGGGTGTGCCGCACTGTCAGAGAGTCACTACTGAGGTTCTGCCGCACTGTTGGAGGGTCAGTACTGAGGGAGTGCGGCACTGTCAGAGGGTCAGTACTGAGAGAGTGCGGCACTGTCTGAGGGTCAGTACTGAGAGAGTGCGGCACTGTCAGAGGTTCAGTACTGAGGGAGAGCTGCACTGTCAGAGGGTCA
>NW_025149581.1:0-1353 GCF_004010195.1 Chiloscyllium plagiosum | reverse complement strand
GTTTCCCACTAGGCCCAGAAAAACCCCAATGACGTTTATCTGGATGGGGGTGACAAAGCTATGGGGAGGGGCCAATGTGACCAGCTGGTACCCATCATGGCAGCCACCAGCAGGTTTCTGGCCATCACTCATGCCCTGTAGGGCAATATTCAGAGCATTGCTGTCTTCTGTGCTGGGAGAGTGGTTACTTGGGTCTCCAACATGGGCCAATTTGCCAGCCAGGTTTCCTCAGCTGGCCAAAGATAGACTCCCAGGTCGAGGATGTGAGTGGTATGCCCCGTGAAGCACCGGAGCTCATCTGGCAGGGCGTCCATCTGTCACGGTCCGACCAAATGGTCCAAACACCTTGCTCGAGGTGGTCCTTGTAGAGGACATTGCTGAGTAGACCTCCTTGCACTTTCCCATCCTCCGCAGCTCTGTGAACATGACGAGTGAGTCATCGGTGTACACCGCGAAAACCCAGCTCGAGCCTCAGCCTGTACAGAGCCAGACCTGAAAGCAGCTTAATGCAGAATATACAGGAGTGGGACCATGCAGAGAGAGAAAAAACGGCTCATACAGGGGACAGGCCTGACCCACTGCTCTCCCAAAGCACAAGGCGGCCATCGGGGACCTGTAAACCTTTACTGGACACTCTGCGGCAGTGTACAGAGTCAGGTCTGAGTGACCTGCAGATTCCAAACACAAAAGCTCATGGTGTCCTGAGCAGATACTCTCGATCCACTCTGTTGAGCATCGTTCCCTGATCAAAGGAGAGAAAGGCAGATAACTGGCCAATCCTTTGGGAAAAATCGATCATATTCTGTCCCAAGTGGATGTTGTTGTGGATGATCCAGATCTTTAACAAACAGAGATCCCCTTCTTAGATAACAGACTGGTGATGACCCTGCCCCAAGAAAGGACTATACCTCCAGCACTCACATATAGTCACCTCCACCCCACCCGCCAGACATCCCAGAGTGCCCTGAGGAACTTCACGGGCAGCCCCTGGGTCGTGCTGCTGGAAAAATGGTGGAGGGCACCAGTTAGTTCCTCCAAGCTCTGAGGGGCATCGAGCTTCTCAGCACCGTTCCAGCTGACCTGCAGCAGGTCGTCCCACAGAACCTTGTCAGCCTCCTCGCTGGAAAGATCCGGAGAGAACAGAGCAGGAATAGACTCTGACTTGGGCCCTGATGCCACCTCAATCTGAGACAAGGGATCGTCGTCAGTTAGCAGCACAAGGAGCTGCTGGTGGAGCCCGTGCCATTTTTCCAGCGAGTAGAAGAAATGGGAGCCACGGTCATGATCGCAATGGAACTGGACTCACGATCACATGTACAGAGTCCAGGACGCAAAGGGATCCAGACCCTGGGA
>NW_025149580.1:0-1353 GCF_004010195.1 Chiloscyllium plagiosum | reverse complement strand
CTTGCTGAGCTTCGCCAGCTATTTCTGTTTTTACTTCAGCCCCAATTCAATTGGTGATGATGTCGGTGTTGTTAAGTGTGTTTGAGAATAGCGAGCACCCAGCTGGCAGGAGGATGGGGGTATAGTGGGCAGCATGGCTGCCTTCCAAGCAGTTGGTATGGGTTCGGATCTCAGCCATCGCACGGTGGCAACTTTGAAGTGATGTTCAATGGAAAACCCCGAGATTAAGTCAATGAGATCCATCTGTCAGAAGTTTTCCAAACGTTTGAGGATGGGATACCAGCTGCTGTTACACTTCCAGAGCTGGCAAAACTCTGAGGGATTCTCTAAATGGTTATTTCAACAGGGAGTGATAAATCCAGGAGAGTCAGCATGGGTTTCTCAGGGAAGGTTGTACCTTGCTCACTTTGGGAGAATTTCTTTGAAGGAAAAAAGATTGATCGATGGAGAGAGTGTTTGTGACGGGGATAAAATGGATGATAGGAATCGTCATGCATTTGCGTGTCTAGATAAACTCAGTGAGGAGAGCGTTTGACCCTCTGATCTAAGCTGGTTCAAGCATCCTTCAGGCACAACGTTGATTGGGCTTCACTGAGACAAAACCAAAACACTGTGTGGCTGCTTTCCATGCTGTCATCTGTCTCCAAGTCCCTGGCTCTGTCTGACAGTGTGTTCAACAAGGGAAACTGATAGGTTACATTGGTCATGGTGAAAGGTAAGGGTGGACTGGGGATACCTGGTAAAGGAACAAGTTGTCAATGAGGAAATAGGATTTGTGCCACAATCTGTCCAACACTGACATTTGCATTCTCCTTTTTTAATATAAGGAAATAAAATGGGGAATTACCAGGAATTAGAGCGAATTTACTGAAAGGTAGGTGGTGAAATTAGCCAGGTTATCATTGCAGTCAGCCGTCACAAATACAATGTGTGTATTATTTTGTTCAGTACTGTAACAGCTGTAGCATTCTGGCCAGATTGATAACAATGTTAGCTGCCAATTACACAGAGGTAGGGTTCTATTGAGCATTTTGGCACAAAGTCAGAGTGAGGTCATGGTGTTCCCAGTGACTCGCTGATGGGAACAGATCAAATAGCACATTGTGGTGCACTGTGTGTGGCAGTTTGAGAGGAACCACTCCAGCAGAATGACACATTCCCCGGTGACAGTGTCTCGATCTTGAAAGCCCACAATTATGTGTGAACCCGAGCCAGTGCAAAGCCTGTCCCTTACATTCCAATTGATCTGCCAGTCTGAAACAAGTTAATTTCTGTCATTGTTGTACAGGGCACCAAGTGCGTCTCCATACTGTCCCATTTCCAATGTGGTTCAATGCTATCCACTTCTCCCTG
>NW_025149579.1:0-1353 GCF_004010195.1 Chiloscyllium plagiosum | reverse complement strand
TGAATTGAGGGGTACGCAGGTTAGGTTATTTTATTTTAGATTTGGAATAATCCTCAACATAACATTGCTTTGTTTAATTGTTAGTCGCATGGAATATGACAGCTTGAATTGAAAGAATGGATTTACAAAATGTAATTTTGTTTAATGGACATATTGAAGATTTTGCAATTGGTAAACGAAGGACTAAATGAGTGCAACAGTGTTCATTTGTTGTTCCAAAAACTTTAATGGCTGTGCGCAACTCTTTTTCACACATTTGCTAACGAATGTGCTGTGTATTTGACGCTACTGGAATAAAAAAAAACTCTGGGAGAAGTCTTTCGCATGCTCTCAGTAGCACTGTTTCTTACTCAGTCGAAGCATTGTTTTGATGGGATTCTACATTGCACCCTTGAGCGGCTTTCTAAACTTGGACTGAATTGATCCATATATTAAGTTGTTTATGCAGCAACTTAAATTGCACAGCATGAATCCAACCGTTTGCAATATGAATTCGAAAGTTTTGTAATCTCTTGTATTTGCTCCTCTAATGTTATAGAATAAGTAATATATATATCACACACCTTCGACAAAAGAATGAAGCTGCCAGCTCTGCTGATGAGTAAAATCTCAGATGTCCTCCTGCTCTCCATTTCTGCGTCATTGTAATTATCTTTAGTGCTCTGACATCTCAGTGTCTTCCAGATGTGACTACACACAAACATGTGTCGAAAGGTCAGAGGTTTCAGTGAAACAAAATTAAAACGAATGGGAGGAAATAATATGATAACACCAAGCCAGGATCAGTATAACAGAACCATGACACATATTATATGACCTCACCAGCTTCCAGTTTTAAGCAATGAGCCATGTTTCTTCAAACAGAGATGAACACCAGTTGTTGCTTAAACCACGGCTGCTGTTCTCTCAGAGAAATATGTTCCACTCAGATACTGACAACTAATGGCTCCAAACCAATCAATTGTTTAATTAACGGTGTACCAGATTGAACATCCTGTTGTTGCACAATGCAGGGCAAAGGTAACTCTACACACAGCTGTAATGAGAAAAAAACATGATGGGATATAATAAGTGATCCGCCTCAGTATGTCTTCTGTGATAACAAGTAGTAGAAGTGCAATTGCCATAGCCAGTAACTAACGAGTGATACAAATCAAAAAGCCACATTTTCCATGTGACAGGATCAATATCGCCACAAAATCTGCGGTCATTGAAACAGAACAACAAAAGAAGGGTATGTTAAATCATTCCACCTGACAATAGTTCAACATTCTTATTTGTCTATGGTTGATCAGTATGTACACATTGAAAAATCTCCTGAGACAATCTCAGGAATTACAAATTAATGAAATA
>NW_025149578.1:0-1353 GCF_004010195.1 Chiloscyllium plagiosum | reverse complement strand
CAGTGAAGAAGGCTTTTGGCTCACTGGCCTTCAGCATTTAGGGCATTGAGTATTGAGGTTGGGAAGTTATGTTGCAGTATTACAGGACGTTGGAGGATTGTGTTCAGTTTTGGTCACCTTGATACAGGAAGGATGTTATTAAACTGGAAAGAGTGTGGAAGAAATTTACAAAGATATTGCCAAGACTGAAGGGACTGAGTTATAATAGCAAGCGGTTGGACAAGCAAGGACTTTTTTCTTTAGAGCGTAGGAGACTGAAGGGGCATCTTGTGGAATGTATAAGATCATGACAGGCATGAATAGGGTGAATACACTCAGTTTTGTTGGGGAACCAATGACTGGAAGGCATCAGGGTAAGGTTAGAGTGGAAAGACTGAAAGGGAACCCGAGGAGTAACTTTTTTACACAGAGGGTGGTATGCAGATGGAATGAGCTGCCAGTGGAAGTGGTTGAGGCGGGTACATGAACAACATTTCAATGGCATTTGGCCAAATACATGGATAGGAATGAATTAGAAGGTTATAGGCCAAGTGCAGGGAAATGGGGTTAGTGTGAATGGATATTTTAGTCAGCGTGGAGCAGTATAGACTGAAGGACTTGTTTCCATGCTGGTGGATTCTGACCCGATGATTCTATGACAAAGTTAAGCAGCATTGTAGACAATGCAGATGGCACCATCAGTTACTAGAGGAGATTGATAGACTGGGTGAATGGGCAAAACGGTGTCAGATGGAGTTCACGGTAAACAAGTGTGTGGCTATCAGGCTGGAGAACAGAGAGGTGACACAAAGGAGGGTTACAGGAATGATACTGGACCTCATTCTGAGGAGATATTATTGAGAATGTATTGAGAATGTAAAGGGGTGATCTGATCGATATCTTATGAAAACAACAAGACAAGGTAGATCAAGGTCAACGATTCCCACTGATGGGAGATTGCAGAACGAGAGGGAGGAGAGTCTGAGAATGAGGGTCGATAGCATTCAGGAGAAATGTTAGGAAGCACTTTGATACGCAAAGCGAGGGAGAGATTTGGAACTCTCTTCCACAAACAGCTGTGGATGCTGGATCAGTTGTTCAGGTTAAATCCAACACTGTCTCCATCAACACTCTCAGGACAGGGACTGTATGGAGTGAGATACACGGTAAAGCTCCCTTTACTGAATCCCCATCAAACACTCCCAGGAAAGGGACAGCACAGAGTTAGGGACAGCTCCCTCGATGATATGACTCTCAAAATATTTAACAGCAGGTATAATTTGTTGAGAGATGCTGATTTAAACTCACGCCTTACTGTCTCCATTTTACACACAAACATACACACACACACTCTCACACACAAACGCGTGCACA
>NW_025149577.1:0-1353 GCF_004010195.1 Chiloscyllium plagiosum | reverse complement strand
GTAATTGTTCCTTCCGTGATCAACGTAATTCCCACCCTTTACCTCTTGATTCTGAATCTTTTTGTTTTGTTATTTTTACCATGAAACTGGATATTTGTTCAAACTCGCTGCGACATTCGTCTTTCCCATTATTCATGGGCAAATCTCACCATCGAAATAATCAACATTTCAGCTAGCTTCTTCATTTCAATAAGTATTAAAGTCCTTGCTTTCAGTTGCTTATTTTTTTATTTGTCATTAACATTCATATTCTTGTTCTCTTCATCACTGTTTGTCATTTGTCAGTTTCTATGTTTTTTGTCTCCTAATCGATGTTTGCACAAATGATGATCAGTTTCTTTAGACTAGACTTGAATTTGATATTTAGCCATAAATGGTACATTCTTCTCTTACAATCTACACCATTGAATAGTTACTTGATAAGAATATCTAAATATTACCTTAACTGTATCCCACTGTTTATCCAGTCTCTTACCTCACCTTTTTTCCCATCTCCCACTGCGGTAAACGCTGTCATCACCTTCTTGTGCTTGATCTTCTTTCAGTTTCAGGCACGAGCTTGATATCCAAGATTTTCTATTTTACATTGCATATGAAATTCCGGAAAGCTGTGACCACTTTTGTTGAACGAATCATTTACTATATTATTATTGTTGATCCTGTCTCGTTTCATACATACCAGGACGAAAATAGCTTGTTCTCCAGTTGATTCCAGAACGTATTCTTCGAAAAACCCTTACAATTACACCCCATGCATTCAACCGTAAGGCTGTAATTGTCAATTTGATTCATGCAATCAACGTGAAATTTAAAATTGTAATGTCTAATTCGATACCTTTCTTACAAAGTCCCACTATTCCTTGCTTTGTGCTCTCCATCTACGCTCTTAAGAAACACAGGAAAGAGACCCACCAGACACTTATGTTCCTTTCTCATCACCACACATAGTCATCCAGAAAACCATTTCTCACTATTTCACTGATATGCGATGGTTTTAAACATGAAACAGTGCAGCAAATAAACTAGCCCTTCAGACCACCATGGTTGCGCCTACTATGATGCCTTTCTAATTTAATCTAATCTGATTTCACATGTTCTGTGATCCTCCATATCCTGCCTGTTCATGTGTCTGTCTAAATTTCTCTTAACTTCGACATTGCATCTACTTCGAGCACCTCAACTGGCAGCATTTTCCAGGCATGTTCCAGCCTCTGTGTAAAATAAAACACAAATGCTTGCCTCTCGTTTCAACTTTCCCTTTTCACATTGAAGCTTATCAAACGAGCTGGCGAAATTCCCTCTGCCTTGTTCGTTTACTTGTTAAACATGAAGGATTCTTGAATAATCAGTTGA
>NW_025149576.1:0-1353 GCF_004010195.1 Chiloscyllium plagiosum | reverse complement strand
ACGGGGGTGGGGGGGGTGGAACCCAGTACAGAGGAGATCATTCCTAGTACAGAGGGGATCATTCCCAGTACAGAGGGGATGGAACCCAATACGGAGGAGATCATTCCCAGTACAGAGGGCATGAAACCCAGTAGGGAGGGGATTGTTCCCAGTACAGAGGGGAGCATTCCCAGTACAGAGGGGATGTAACCCAGTACAGAGGGGATGTAACCCAGTACGGAGGGGATGGAACCCAGTACAGAGGGGATGTAACCCAGTACGGAGGGGATGGAACCCAGTATGGAGGGGATGGAACCCAGTACAGAGGGGATCATTCCCAGTACGGGGGGGATGGAACCCAGTACGGAGGAGATCATTCCCAGTAGGGAGGGGATGGAACCCAGTAGGGAGGGGATCATTCCCAGTAGGGAGGGGATCATTCCCAGTACAGAGGGGATGTAACCCAGTACAGAGGGGATGCAACCCAGTACAGAGGGGATGGAACCCAGTACGGAGGAGATCATTCCCAGTAGGGAGGGGATGGAACCCAGTACGGAGGGGATCATTCCCAGTACGGAGGGGATGGAACCCAGTACGGAGGGGATCATTCCTGGTATGGAGGGGATGGAACCCAGTACGGAGGGGATCATTCCCAGTACGGAGGGGATGGAACCCAGTACGGAGGGGATGGAACCCAGTACAGAGGGGATCATTCCCAGTACGGGGGGATGGAACCCAGTACGGAGGGGATGGAACCCAGTACGGAGGGGATGGAACCCAGTACGGAGGGGATCATTCCCAGTAGGGAAGGGATCATTCCCAGTACGGAGGGGATGGAACCCAGTATGGAGGGGATCATTCCCAGTACGGAGGGGATGGAACCCAGTACGGAGGGGATGTAACCCAGTACGGAGGGATCATTCCCAGTACGGGGGGGATGGAACCCAGTACGGAGGGGATCATTCCCAGTACGGTGGGGATCATTCCTAGTACAGAGGGGATCATTCCCAGTACGGTGGGGATGGAACCTAGTACGGAGGAGATCATTCCCAGTACAGAGGGGATGTAACCCAGTAGGGAGGGGATGGAACCCAGTAGGGAGGGGATGGAACCCAGTACAGAGAGGATCATTCCCAGTACGGGGGGATGGAACCCAGTACAGAGGAGATCATTCCTAGTACAGAGGAGATCATTCCCTGTACAGAGGAGATGGAACCCAGTATGGAGGAGATCATTCCCAGTACAGAGGGGATGTAACCCAGTATGGAGGGGATCATTCCCAGTACGGGGGGGGTTGGGGGGGGTGGAACCCAGTACAGAGGAGATCATTCCTAGTACAGAGGGGATCATTCCCAGTACAGAGGGGATGGAACC
>NW_025149575.1:0-1353 GCF_004010195.1 Chiloscyllium plagiosum | reverse complement strand
AGAGAGCATAATGATAGCTACTGGATAGAGGAGGGACCACAATGATGGTTTAAGGATAGAGGAGAGAGCACAATGATGGTTACAGGATAGAGGAGAGAGCACAATGATAGTTACTGGATAGCGGAGAGAGCACAATGACAGTTACAGGATAGTGGAGAGAGCACAATGATGGATACAGGACAGAGGAGAGAGCATAATGATAGCTACTGGATAGAGGAGAGACCACAATGATGGTTTAAGGATAGAGGAGAGAGCACAATATAGTTACAGGATAAAGGAGAGAGCACAATGATGGTTACAAGATAGAGGAGAGAGCACAATGACAGTTACAGGATAGAGAGAGCACAATTATAGTTACAGGATAGAGGAGAGAGCACAATGACAGTTACAGGATAGAGAGAGCGCAATGATCGTTACAGGATAAAGGAGAGAGCACAATAATGGTTACAGAGTAGAGGATAGAGCACAATGATGGTTACAGGAGAGTGGAGAGAGCCCAATAACAGTTACAGGATCGGGGAGCGAGCACAATGATGGTTACAGGACAGAGGAGAGAGAATAATGATAGCTACTGGACAGAGGAGAGACCACAATGATGGTTTAAGGATAGAGGAGAGAGCACAATGATGGTTACAGGATAGAGGAGAGAGCACAATATAGTTACAGGATAAAGGAGAGAGCACAATGATGGTTACAGGATAGAGGAGAGAGCACAATGACAGTTACAGGATAGAGGAGGAGGCACAATGCCAGTAACATGATAAAGGAGAGAGCACAATGATGGATACAGGATAGAGGAGAGAGCACAATGATGGATACAGGATAGAGGAGAGAGCCCAATGGTGGTTATAGGGTAGTGGAGAGAGTACGGTGACAGTTAGAGGGTAGAGAAAGAGCGCAATGATTGTTGCAGGATAGAGGAGAGATCCCAATGATAGCTACAGGATAGAGGAGAGAGCACAATGACAGTTACAGGATAGAGAAGAGAGCACAATGATAGTTACAGGAAAAAGGAAAGAGCACAATAATGGTTACAGTGTAGAGGAGAGAGCACAATGATGGTTACAGGATAGAGGAGAGAGCCCAATGATGGGTACAGGATAGAGGATAGACCACAATGATGGTTATAGGGTACAGGATAGAGTACAATGATAGTTACAGCATAGAGGAGAGATCACAATGATGGGTACAGGACAGAGGAGAGACCACAATGATGGCTATAGGGTAGAGGAGAGAGCACAATGATAGTAACAGGGTAGAGGAGAGAGCACAATGATAGTTACAGAATCGAGGAGAGTGCACAATGATATTTACTGAATAGAGGAGATAGCCCTATGATAGTTACAGGATAGA
>NW_025149574.1:867-1353 GCF_004010195.1 Chiloscyllium plagiosum | reverse complement strand
TCCACCCCTCGATGCTGTTCCAGAGATATACTACTGCCCCTATTCCATGTGTTGTTCCCTCAATCCACGCTCCCGGCTGTTCCAGAGATATACTGCTACCCCTACCCCATGTGTTGTTTCCTCAATCCACCCCTCAATGCGATTACAGGGTAGAGGACAATCCCATTCAGCTAGACTGGATCGTTACAATGAGACGGGAGGAGACCATTCTGCCCCTCCAATGAATTACACAGGAATATAGGATGACATAATTCAGCTCGTTGAGTACATTACACAATCCAGGACGAGGCCATTCAACCCGCCTGAACTGCTGCACAGGAACAGGGATGCTGTCACTAACAGGAAATAGACAGAAGAGATACATGGTTTTTTAAAACAAAACTGTAACTAGTTTTGACTCAGAGATCACTGTAGGATCATCAATGATCAATAATCTATGTAAAATATCTGGATAAAGTAACTGAATGGATCAAAGCTGAACTACCT
>NW_025149574.1:0-786 GCF_004010195.1 Chiloscyllium plagiosum | reverse complement strand
TGTGAGTTGTCTATTGCAGTCGGGAACAATTTAAATGGAGAGAGATTGCAGATGTTTTTCATGTTCTTGGTACATGAATCATATGAAGTCTGTCTGCAGATGCAGCAAGTGATTCGGAAGGTACGTGGAATGATGCTGTTTGTGGCAACGGGTATTGGGTTTAATTAGGAATATTTCACTGTATCTGTATCGGGCATTGCTGAGACCGCATCAGATACACTGGGTGCAGTTCTGATCCTCTAAACTTAAAAAAAAAAGATACAATTCCTTTCAAAGATGTTCAAAGATGCTTCCCTTTACGCATTCCTGAAATGAAGGTCTTCTGTTATCGGGGATTATCTGTTTAGATCTTAGATGAGAAATCTTACTAAACCACGATTTTCAGAGAAGTCTTTCAGCTGGATACATATTTTCTCTTGTTAAGAAGACTAAAGCTAGACAATAATTTTTTGAATGAGATTGAGTGGGAGCAGCGGCCGAGTAAAGGCGAACCCGGGTGACTACAGCTAAGGTAAGACAGTTTGTTTCAAAATTACTTACCTGTAGCGGGCAGCGGTGTTTTTTTTTTCTCTCTCTTCACAAAAAGAGCGGGAGCAGCAGAGGAAGTGACGGCAAACAGAGGGGCAGCCGGGAAGGAGAACTGTGAGTATAAATACTCACCCTTTAATCACCAACGGTCATTTGAGTGGGAGCAGCGGCCGAGTAAAGGCAAACCCGGGTGACTACAGCTAAGGTAAGACAGTTTGTTTCAAAATTACTTACCTGTAGCGGCAGCGGTGTTTTTTT
>NW_025149573.1:0-1353 GCF_004010195.1 Chiloscyllium plagiosum | reverse complement strand
GAGGGGGTCATAGTTTTAAGATATTATGAGGAAGGCATAGAGGAGACATCAGAGGTAGGTTCTTTATACAGTGAGTTGTGAATGCATGGAACGTGTTGCCAGCAGTGGTGGTGGAAGCATAATCAGTAGGAACATTTAAGCGACTGCTGGACATGCACATGGACAGCCGTGAATTGAGGGGTGTGTAGATTAGGTTATTTTATTTTAGATTAGGAATAATCTACGGCACAACATCGTGGGCCGAAGGGCCTGTTCTATGTGCACTTTTCTATGTTCTGTATTCTAACTTAAATTCTATTCTTCCTTAAATGGCCGTCTTCACAAACAGCCATGAAAGGTCAGACCTGAATATTAAGGACGGAAAAGGAAAAGCAAAATTAGGGAAGCATAGTTTGATTTCGTAGACTGGAACACGATTCAATGACTTGCTTTCATTTCCTTCCTGTGTACTGCTTCATTGGTGTGCTGATTCATTCACAGATTGCGCATTTGTCTTTTCATTTTCATTGAAAGAATTTTATTCTTCCTTCAACAGGGAATTTGCAGAGAAAATTCTCTGCTGCATTGGCTCCCCATAAGAAATCATTGCTCGGCCAGGAGCCAATCAGAACATTCTTACCAAAGTGTTGTCCCATGGTGTCTGCATCTGCTCTCACTTTTTCTTGGAAAGGCACAACCTTCTAAAACAACTCAGTGTGCTCCAGTAAACATGATTTATTTTAAAATTGCAGCCATCCCTTTGCCCAGACTCTGCAGTTTAAAACAGCGTCTTCCTTTCTGATTAGTTCACAATACAAAATTTTTAAAAAAGGTGTTGGTTTTACAAACTAGCGAATGGTTGTAAAATCAGTTGGATACTGAAACTAAACATTTATTTTATGTAGATTTGTTAGACCATTAGGCACAATTGTATCCTGTTCAGATTCTCTGTTGTGGCATCTTTATATGGATGAGTACCTCAGATCTGACCATTTGTTTGAGGAGAGGAAAGAATTCCCCTCATCTGTCTGCCATGCTCTTCTCAGGACAGATTCTAATACAAATCTCAGATGACGAAAGCATGTAAACAGCAATGGGGGTGATGGGGGCATTGGGGACCGAGGAACGTTGTCCTGACTCCAAATGGCACTTCCTGTCAAGGTGGCAGAGCAATACAATGAGACACCCTGCTGGAGGAGGAACCACTGTTAGAACACAGGGATAGCAAGCCAAAACCAAGCCAGCCACAGCATCCCTGGATTCAAACTCAGTGAAGTTAAAACATTCAATGATCCTCAAAGTTGCTCGATTGTTCCCAACCGGATTTTACAAATACGACAAGATCATAGAACATAGAACATAGAACATAGAAGA